>NW_024704762.1:10091666-10291171 GCF_018977255.1 Callorhinchus milii
TGAGCTTCAGAATGAATTAGAGTGTAATGGGATCAGCATTCAGACACCAGCAATAGCTGCTAGAGCGCTCGTCTCGCAAGTGAGGGGACCCGGGTTCGATTCCCGGGCAAGTCGGGGTGATACCTTAGGCAAGTTTTCCTTACTCCACACACACACACACACACACCTCTGTTTACCCAGTAAGTAGGAACCCACTTGTTAGTTGACCGGGTAATAATCCCACAAAATGTTTCGCCCACAAAATGCAGTCAATTCACTTTACAGTGTATCCCGTGAAGCGGTTTTGAGACGTCTCGAAGACGTGATCATGGCGCCGGGTCAAATGCAAGGACTTTTTAATTAAACTGTAGTGACTGAGTATTTTTATAGGCTAACACTGAGGCCGATTTGGCTCAGACACATCCCACAAACGGCCTTGAGGGGAGCGGGAGGGGTGGGAGGAAGAGAGCGATTAAATATTTGAGGCAGTCATTGAGTTTACATACCAAACTGCGAGGACTAGCTTTACAACAGCCGTCCGCTCGCTCTGGAGAGGCTCGGGTTACCAACTCTGAACTCCACAGGTCTGGCTCAAAAGCCATCGCACTACACAGTCTGACGTTCCCGCCTGCTGGCAGGGCTCGGCTCGAAGGACATGTTTCCTGATGAATCAGACCTTTTAATTCGCATTAATGTGTTTTTTTTTTGACGTGCGTGTGATTGAGACATCCAGGTTTTTCAACAGACTGGAGAGTACCAGCCACTCCTCCTGTCTGTCCTTCCTCCTTATATTCTGTGGGATGGTTCTACAGGTTTCTGACAGCTCTTCCCCGCTCCCACGCACCCACCTGCGCCCCCCCCCCCCCCCACCTACCTCCCCCCACACTCTCTCTGAACTGAGAAAGTGGAAGTCTTATCGCTCTGGTTTAAGCTAAATGATGTGTCACTTTTCGGTGAGATGGAGGGGGAAGGGAGTCGCTCAGTGACAATGAAATACAAACCACACACACACACGTGACTTCCCTACCTGCTCATATTTGCTCATATGTGTGGATATACATGTCTGTGTGTGTGTGTGTCTATGTGTGTGTTATAGCACCAACAGAGAAAACTCCCTTCTCTTTTCCCAACAGAGTCGCGGGATCTTTAACATCCCACTGAACAGGGCACGGACAGTGGAGCTCGGTTTAATATCTCACCCAAAGGATGGTGACTCCGACACTGAGTTGCCCCCCCACCCCCAGGAGCATCAGCCTACACTGTGAGCTCAAAGTCCCCGACGTGAGGACTTGAAACGCCCAACCTTCAACAGCAAAAACTTGCATTCACACCGAGCCCCCTCTCACAGGGCAGAGTCCCAGAGGGCTTGGCAGTGGCGAGCATGACACCGAGCCCGGGGGGGGGGGGGGGGGGAGGAGACCGAAGGTCACGGTCGAAGAGGAAGGTCTTCAGGCGGAAAACACGAAGATGGGGAAGGAAGGAAATGGCAAGGCGGAGGGATAGAGGAAGGAGGTTCCAGTGTTTCGGGGCGTACTGGCTGAAAGCGCGACCAGCGATGGTGGGAACGGAGGGCGCGAGGAACAAGCAATCAACTGAGCCAAGCTGACACTGACAGCAGTAAAGGGACAAAGTTCCTGAGGGAGCGAGAGCGAGCGAGATCGAGAGCAAGAGAGATAAAGGATGTGACTTGTATTTTGGCTGCTGCCTGTTGAGAACCACTTGGCCAAAACGATGAACGATTTTCCTGAGACGCTGATACTCAGATTTACGGAACGCTTTCCTATTCCTGTCAGATGGTACGGTTACTGGCAGTGCGTGGCTGGGAAAGATTACTATAAGTGCCTCAATCTTTATATCATCTTATATGACAGCATCAATATTGCCAATAGACATGTCAGCACTCGGTGCCGATGTTCTAGGACTGTGGCCAGACAGAAGTGGGCTGACCTCTGCATGAGATAATGCCTCAATACAGACACACTGATTGTATTAAGTGTCAGCCTGGCTCAGTTGGTAGCCCTCACCTCAGACGGACGCGAGTTCAAGCCCCACATTGAGTCCTGTAGCTCAGTGGTTAGAGCACTGGCCTCACTAGCGGGAGACCTGGGTTTGATTCCCAGCAGGGCGAAAACTTGGGCAAGTTTTCTTACTCCACACGCCTGATAATAATCCCTCAAGGAAAGAGGACATTAATAAAATTGGTCGCTTCAATCCACGGCTGTTTGTGGGACACTGTGCAATTGGCTGCCGCGTTTTGCCCACAAATATACAGTCCACTTTACAGCATATTCTGCGAAGAGCTTTGAGACATCGAGAAGACGCGAAGAGCGTTATATCAAATCCAAGGATTATTATTATTATTATTATTGAGTCTTGTTTCAAGGCAGGACATTGCATTTGAGTCTCAGCCTATATTGGCAACGTGGTACAAGAGGCTGGAAATAGAAGCCACTGATTCTCCTTATTCATAATCGTAATATTTGTATTTGATAAAAATCCACTATCGGGTCCAAATTTCTCGAAGTGCTCCTAACACTCCCGCACACTGCCCTGTGTGGAGGGCGCTATACAAACCCAAGTTGTTCTTCTGTTGTTGTTTATCGCTGTGATCGGGGGCAATAAAGGGCTGTCCGAGCACCGTTTGAATGAACCCCGAGGCTGGATTCGCACTCTCTATCTCCTCGTCATCGTGAGGGCCCTCAAACTGTCCACTTCCCATTACAGTCAGTTCCCAGGGTCTCGCTCCCCCTCGCGTCATGAACAGCAGAGGTTTTGTCAAGCAAACCCTCAACGCAACTGACAGTTAAGATGGCCAAGGGCTGGAGATGTTGTCCACTGAGATGGACTAAAAGGTTTTGCCCTTAAATCTTTAGATGCATTTTGCAGTTTTAAGCTAATAGTTTGCCTTTATTATGCCGCAGGCGGTGGTTTTATTTGGAGGCGATTTTTTTTTTTGCTGTTATGTTTGTGTTTCTGAATGTGAAGCTTTGGTAAGAGAGATTGTGCACATTTTCACCTGGTCGGCAACATTAAAGGTGTTGTATGTGGGCTGTTCTGATGAAAGAGTTAGTTCCTGGAGCAACCTATGATTAAATCCAACCACACAGGTAGCAACCCTTTTGGTGAACTGGCTCACCCTGTTCAGGTTTACACGCACAGCGAACCCTCAGACCATTCTCATCCTCTGTGATTTTGGCCACCGAGCCTAAACTCTGCCAGAGTTAACAACAGCAACATATGGTATTTACACAACTAGACATCGGGAGGACATCAGGATAGTCAGGGGTTTGGACCTGAGCTGGGGGTTGGGATCAGGAGGGGTGAAGGGCAGGGAGGGTAGGGGTAGGAGGGTGGCTGAAGGCGCGGTCGAAGAGGAGGGTCTTGAGACTTGCTTTGAAGGAGGCCAGGGAGGGGGCGAGGCGAAGGGACTGTGGGACGGAGTTTCAGAGGGTGGGGGCAGAGTGGCTGAAGGTCCAACCGACAATGGCGGGACGGGCTGGAGAAGGCCAGAGCCCGCTGAGCAGAGGGAGTGGGCAGATCGATGCTAAAAATCTGTGCCGTTTAGTGAAGACAATCCTTGTTTTTCCTTGAACGTGGTTCAAGTTCATTGCAGCAGTTGTGAATGTCAGTATCTTGTTGGAGCCAGAGTTAACACATTTGCTGCAGTTTTCTACAGTAACCTTGTACCCAATCTAGATTGGATGGAAAGTGCTATTTGTTACTTGTTGGGTGCGTTGCCCTGTAGCTAATACTTAAAGAGTAATTGCAGCTGGTAAAGATCAAAGCAATGCCGGCCTACTTTTCAATCTTTCTTATCAGAGAGAGAAACCGAGTTGAAACGTGTCTGAGCGGGTTACTGACTGTAGTTTGCTGTCTGTCTGCTTTGGTACAGTTCACTTCACAAAGTTTATTCTCTCTCTCTCTCTCTCTCTGCACAGTCATCGAGTCTACGGTCATTTTTACAGTGAAAAACGTCAAAGGGAACATTGATTTGTTTTTCAAAATCGTCATTTTTTTTTACGTTACAGGGATTTCTTTAACTCAGCAAACGAACCCTATGCAGGTTCTTTACCAATGAATGGTCAGAACTATGAACAGTCAAGTTTGGAACCTCTAAACCTATCTTCGTACTCGCACAGAAATGGCGATCTCCAGGTCTGTCGTCTTTAACAAGTACTTTTTGGGTGTTTTTTTTATTTTTCTTTAAAAACAGTCTCAAATGTGTAATATAACTGTTACCCACGTAATTATAAAGGCAGGTAGGAAAATATCTCATCTCCCTTCTAGATCTACTTTATCGTGTGCTTTTGGTGGATGTGTTTTGCAGGGTTCTAACGTAGATGTAAATTGTAGTTAAGATGTACTGTGTTGTGTTTTGTGTGTGTGTATATCGTGTCTATCTGTCTGTATGTATGTGTACCGTATTGTGTGTGTGTGTCTATTGAGTCTGTGATTGATTGTCTGTGTGTGTATTGTGTTGAGTGTCTGTCTGTATTTTTTCTGTGTGTGGTGTGTATGGGGTGGGGTGAGGGGGGGGGGTGGTAGCAGTCCATGTGAATGCAGCATTTGATTACTATTGTACTTATCATAGATAATAAGGGTTGGTTTTGTGTCCCTAATGCTGGCTGGGGGAAAGGAGGGGGGTGGGGCGGTGTCTCATTACACCTGATCTGCGGAGAACGGATTCAGAGAGCTGCCGTTCGCCCCCTCCCCCCTTACACAGATAAACACACGTCGTATTTACTCTCTAACCCTCCTATTCCTCATTAAGTTCGATCTTTTAATTTTTGAGTTCGAGTTTGAGACCAACATTTTGAAGGCATGTTTGTCGATGGTGAGTTGAGACTCCGCTCCCACTAATGGGAATAATTTCGGGCTGAGATTCAAATACCAAAGAGCTCTTCAATGATGAAAGCATTTCACCACATCCTGCAGTGACCAAAGTTCCTTTGTGACTCTGCCTCCCTCTAAACCGCCATTGTTCCACACTGAAACCCAAGGTTATGGTTTTTGGATGTTCCTCTTTATCAAGCAAGTATCCGACTCGCACAGACTGGTAAGATTTAACCGAGGTGTTCAAAGTTATGAGGGCTTTTGATAGAGTAGATAGGGAGGAACTGTCTCCTCTGGCGTGCAGATGAGGGTTGCTAACCGGAGGGCACAGATCTAAGATAATTGGCAAAGAACCAGCGGGAAGACGAGGTGAAAATTTTTTTTTACCCAGCGCGTTGTTGAGATCTGGAATTCACTGCCGGAAAGGTTGGTGGACGCAGATCGGATAGTGGCTTACAAAAGGGAAGTGGATCGGTACTTAAAAAGGAAAAAAAAATGACGGGGCTGTGGGGTAAGTAAGGTAAGAGCGGGGGAGTGGGATTTGATGGGTAGCTTTTTCAAAGAGCCGGCACGATGGGCCAAATGGCCTCCTTTTGTTCTGTAAGAGTCTATGAAATAAGATCCCAGATTTAATGCTCACTCGATGGGTTGCTACTATTGAATTGAGCAGCCTATTGATTTAGTGGATATCAGCCAGGATTCCTTATATTTATTGCCTTGATATCCAGCAGCCTCTACTGGAGACGTGATGTGGCTTGGCTGCTCTGCTCTGCTCTGCTCCTCTGGAGGCTGAGTTACTCTGGCAGCCTTCCCTGTGCAGATTTGCACATGAGCCATCGACACTCGCACAAAGTGGCAGAGAGGAAAGAACTGCAGACAGTTTGTGTGGTTGCAATGCCAGTCCGTGGCTTTCAGGAGAGCCGGGAAGGGGAGAAAGTCAGTGAAGGAAATTAACTTTTTCTCCATTAAGCCCCCCCCCCCCCCAGAAATGAATGTTTGCAGTGCTATAGCCTCTGGTTCTAGTTCCCCTTTTCCTTGTTGTGTTTTGGCTCATCATCTTCGTACATTTCCTCCATGAACCAATTTATACATCCATCCCTAACCCTGCAGCCCTGTTATATATATATATAATATATATGTGTGTATATATACACACAACTGTCCTCTCTCCAGCTTGTAACATGTTGCTAGGTGTCACCACTTCTGTTTGGGATTAAAACGCCATCCACTTCAGGTCAGTGGAGATGGAGGAACCACACTTGAACCACACAATTCCAGGGAGCACAAACACACCGGGGCTGGGGGTGGGGAGTGTGCATGCTGTTCTGCGGTGTCTAGCAAACACTGAGCACCCAGACAAGAAAGGGGGAGAGAGAGAGAATGTTTGAGCAGTGACCAGGTATAATAAAGGATCAAATTCCGCTCTTACCACAACCGAACATGATTGACTGTAATCCCTCTCCTCACACCCCCACCTACGTGCCCCAGACATTCTGTGCACATAAACCACCAATATCAAACTGCAAGGATTATTATAATAAGAGGCAAAAGGTAGCTTTCATCAGCACCGCAGTAAAACTGGCCAACGCCGTCCCCTGCCCAGTCCAGGCCCCGGCCCCAGCCCCACACCTTGACTGGGGCTGAATGAACAAAAGAGATTACAATACAAGGTGAGACATGACGACTGGTGAAGTGAGGAGCGAGGACGTGCGAGGACCTGAGGCAGAGGGTGACCTGCTGGTGAAGGAGGTGCTGTTCTCCAGTGTAACCCAAGCGAGAGAGACAAAGGCACAATCTGTTCGGGCCGAGGAGTGAGGGGAATGCGGCAGGAACAATAAATTTAAAAAAAAATCACCAGTGCTATCACTCACAAGAGAGCACAGCCTGAGCAGGTGCCGGTGCTGATACGCGTGAAGGTTGTGGGGAGAGAAAGAGAGGGAGAGAGACACGACTGATGTGTGGGCAGAACAAAGGATGTGGGGCTGTGGGGGCGGGTGGGGGGGACAGTGGATCAAACGGGGCTTGTCGCAACAAAACGTGCTTTGTTCTCAGCATTGAGAAGCAACGCAAATCACCAGTTGTTACAAAAAGTCAAGTACCAGCCACTACGCTCCAAAGCTTTGGAACTCTCTCATTCAATCTCTCTGCCTTGCCCCCCTCCCTCCCTCCCTCCCTCCCCTATCAGCCATTCAAAGTTATTAAAAGCAAAGCCACAGTAGAGAGCCTGACGGGCATCGGAAAGATGGAAAAGGGACGAATAGAGTGGAAACCGAGGGCCTTGGCTTCTGCACAACACACAACATGACTCTAAAGTAATTTTGCAATGGAGTCCTCCTCACTGGGCTTCTTTCCCATATAAGGTGCTAATGCTCCACTTCCAGAGATGCAATCAAAATGCCCACACTCACCCTGAACCACACTCACCCGTACCCACAGTTACTTACAGTCATACACCCACCCCCCGCCCCCCACACTATCGTCATCGCAACCCAACCATGTGAACGCCACCCAGCCACAAGCCAGTAGGTCAGGCAAGCTGCTGTGAATAGAAATAATATTCCACAATTTGTAGCAACCATCGCTTGGGGCAGTGTCTCAAAGAACTTCACAGTAGCAGAACCTGATGCCAGGCCTGGGGGAGGGAGGAGCTGCCTGGAAGCACGGTCGAGGAGGAAGGTCTTCAATCATGATCCAAAAGAGTTGAAGGAGGGACCAAGGCGGAAGGATTGGGAGAGAGAGTTCCAAAGCTTCGGGGGGGTAGTGGCTGAAAGCACGGCAGCCAATAGTGGAACAGGGGTGGAGGGACGAGCAGGAGACCAGAGAGAGCTGAGCGGAGGCAGCAGGTAATGGAGTGGAGGGACAGCAGGTCGGAGAGGTAGGGAGGTGCCAGGACGTGAGCATTGGAAATTGATCCGTTCTGTGATAGGGAGCCAATGGGGCCTGGAGGACTGGTGTGATGGGTGTGTATGCGGACCGTGGAATGGTGACTGTGTAATATTTGCCAACAAATCACACAGTCACTACACTTGACAGTAGGATTCTGTGAAGTGCCTTGTGGGGTCCTCCCGACACGAGAGACACCTCATCAAATGCAAGGTTTATTATTAACACATTTTACAGCAATATCTCAGTAATTGCCAGTAAAATTGGCTCCTTGCATTGAATTTGCATCGCATAAATTTCCTCTTGGCAAAATTCCAAGTATCTTTGTCTCCAGATTATCCTGCCCCATTTAGACAGGAAGTGAACTGCAGGATAAATACGCCCCCTCATCACGAGGCGAAAGAGCATCTAATCACCTTTAGGGTATGTTCAGGTAACGAGGGCTCTGCTTGTGAGGGGAAATCCGGCCAAGAGTATAATTGCTATAATTGCCCAACAGTAGTAATAAGAATCCTTGCATTTGATGTAGAGCCTTTTCGTGTCGTTCGGACGTTTCAAAGCGCTTCACAGAATATACTGCAAAGTGTTTTATGGGTGAAATGCGACAGCCGATTGCACACAGCGGTTTGCACAGAGAATCATGGATTGAGTGGGAACATTTTTGGAGGAAAGGATCATTCCCGCTGGGGAAGGTCAGGGGGGGGTGGGGGTTGGGGGAGGTCTTCGAGAAAGGACTGTAACAGCCTCGACTCCAGTGATGTAAAGTGGTTGGATCCAAAGCGCACCCCCATTTACCCTAAAAGCACGTTCCGAACCGTGCCCCAAACATCGTCCACGCTGCTCAAAGGGTTAGCGTTCTGCCGTTAGCCCCGGTTTTATATTGAGCGTCTGGAAGTGAATCACAATCGTAAAAATAGGTTTGGTTTTTTTTTAAAAAAACGGATTTTCGATCATCGAAGAGTTAAAACAAATTAAAAAAAAGAAGAAAGCGCAGGGACTTCAAAAGGACGTTTTTGTTTTACGTTTTCGAACAGTTTCCCCATTTTAATACCTTCTTAACGTCTTGTGGGCCGTCGCGATTAGGAGAAGCTATTTGTTTACACTGCCTTGTGGTTAAATAGGGCCACTTACAGTAACATCGCAGATGACTGTCGGTAATTTCTCTTACCAAACGAACATCATTTCCTGTAAATACCCTCTTCCTCAAAGGAAGTTTTAAGGCCGATTGATGAGTAACCTCAGCCAGATATGCAAACCAGGCTGACAGTCAGCAGAAAGGAGGAGTTCTGTGTCGTGTGCTAATAATCCATGATCATTATGTTGTTCATATGATAGTAGAGGGAGAGTAGCTTTCACCGTTGTTATGTTTCTAACGAGTCCCTTCTGAGCTCTGCTTGGCAATGGATTTCAAAGTGCATTTATACAGTAAAATAGAAGCAGCTTGGAGACTTTTCAACAAGGTAGGTGGGACTCAGATTATTACTGTACAATACTTGTGAGGGTGCTACTCTGCCTTCGGTTTGGGTTTTGTGCCTCAGCACATGCTCAGTGCGCTGCTGTTTATGCTATGCTTCTGATTAATGCTTTTGCAAATGTTTTACAAACATTATTAACCTAAACCCTTCACCCTCCCTCCCTGAACAAAAATTGTCTATAATTGCTTTATTTTCCGATAAGTTTTGTTCTTCTCAATGACATTTGAAAACTTGCCATTCGTTGTGAACTGAGTTTCACAGCGAAGAGTTGGTGTGTTTCACAAGGGAAGAATTACAGTATAACGATGTTACTGAACACTATTAAATTGCTGCAGCGTTGAGACTGCGCTTTGAGAGACCTCTTTCCCGAAAGCATGAAAGGCGCTATCCATAAATCTAAATTGTATTGTCTAAATGCAGAAATGCCCTTATAATGATCCTTAATGATAATAATAATAATCCTTGCATTTGATACAGCGCCTTATCACGTCTTGGAGACGTCTCAAAGCACTTCACACAATATACTGTAAAGTGAATTGACTACTTTGTGGGTGAAACGCGGCAGCCAATTGCGCACAGCAGCGTCCCCCACAAACAACTGTGGGTTGATTGAGTGACCGAATTTTTAATTTTGCAGAGGATGTGTTGAAGACATGATTAGGTGCTATTTCAAATGCAAGAATTATTATTATTTGGGGTGCCCAGAAGGTGGAAATCAGTACATACTGTTTCCCCTTTTAGCAGTTAGTTATCACAATAAAAGCTCTATATTTAGTGAGTGCAAATTCAGCTGCTGGAACAGATGACCCTGTTGAATACACTTAATCTTTTCCTCATCAGAGCAAAGGGTAGGCTATTTCATAGCAGTTGAGCTTTACAGTTCCATAATTACAGTACATATTAGTTAGACGTACAGGCCTGCAGCGAACAGGATTGCGAAATGCACTTGACCTGCCCACATATTGGGAAACATTTACTGGCAGTGTTTGTTTCACTTTTTCACGGTTTATGCCCTGAGATAGGTTGGAGCTTTTTCGCTCTCTATATACTTTAACATGGTTGGACATATTTACTCACGCTTAAAGAATTCAGTTAAATTTGCTGCCTATAATAATAATAATAATAATAATAATAATAATAATAATAATCCTTGCATTTCATACAAGTGCCTTACCACCTCTTTGAAACGTCTCAAAGTGCTTCACAGAATATACTGTAAAATGAACTGAGTCAGCCAATTGCGCACAGCAGTGTCCCACAAACAGTCGTGGATTGAGTGACCAAATTATTATTATTTTTTTAAGGGATTATTACACCCCGGACAAGCGATCCACCAATTGACTGACAAGCGGGTTCCTACTTTGCTGCCGAGAAACAGAGGCGTGTAGAGTGAGGAAACTTCCCTAACGTTTCACTCTGCTGCTGCTTAGCCGACAAAATACAATCATTTACCGTAAATCTTGGGAGGCACTTTGAGATGTGCTCCCGGGATCATGAAAGGCGTTCTTTAAGAAAAATCCAGTTCTAGGCTGATACCAGCAAGGTCAGCAAATGTACTGATCAACACCGCCAAGGTTACTGTGTTTATTTGCAATAAGAATCACACCCCGAGCTTGCTAGGGGGTTGGAGCCCGTGACACTGGGCTTCACGTTGCTTTCTTGAGTGGATTTAAGGCCAGTTATGGCAATAATGTGGTCACTCAATCCCCGACTGTTTGTGCGGAACGCTGCTGTGCGCAATTGGCTGCCGCGTTTCACCCACAATATACACAATCAATTCACTTTACGGTATATTCTGTGAACCGCTTCGAGACGTCTCGAAGATGTGATAAGGCGTTGTGTCAAAAATCAAATGCAAGGATTATGTAAGACCTTTGCATCTCAGAGTGAGTTCTTGCAACTCGGACTCTGAATTTCCAATGGTGAGTGATTTTGTGACCCTGTTACGTCATTAGTGATTCAAGCCTGGCTCAAACTGTGAGACACACTCACAGCACATGGTTGAGTAGTGAAGCTGTAGCTGAACAGGAAACCTGAGGTTATCAGGGATGGATTGTGAGGGGACAGGCTGGGCTGAGATGAATGGAAAATGTTTGTGCTGTTGATTGTAAACCACTGCAGCATGCCAGGAAATCAGAGAGAAATGTATTTTCATTTTTCTTTCTACAGTCAGAATTTAAAAAAAAAATTCTGAGTAATTCAAGATTAAAATTAGCCTTCCTTCAAACTTAGTGCTTTCACTTTACCGGGTGATCATTTCTGCCCTTCATACCTGTTTTCATCATTTTGACCAATATGATGACAATATTAATTGTTGCATTTGATATAGCGCCTCATCACATCGTTGACACGTCTCAAAGTCCTTGACATAGTATACTGCCCTAGTTTCATTATGACAACCGATCAGTACACTATTTTTATCTATTGTTTGTCATTCCTTGCTGATTTAGTGACTTGTTTTACCTATGTAATGGATGCTGTCTCATCGCTGGGAGAAGGGAGATTGTCTTGGTCAACATCCCCCCCCCACCACCCGATCAAATTGGTCGTTCATATCGTGGGTATTTAGAGGACGCTGTGTGCAAATTGGCCCCCGCGTTTGCCTACCAATACAGTCACTACACTTCACAGTACATCCATTGAAGTGCCTTGAGATACCTCATTGTTGTGATAAGGAGCCGTATGAAATGTGAGGGTTGTTATGTTACATAATTTTTTTAAAAAGAAAGTCATTTTGTTTTGTTTTTTGTAATTGTTTTTGGGGTGGGGGGGGGGGGAGGCTATCTGGCAGAACGCTTATCGAAACCAGATTTCCATGTTACTTCCTTAAATACATCCTTCTTCTTACAAGCATATTATTACATTCCTAACAGGAGAAGTACATTTATAGGAGGGAAGAGGATTGAAAAGAAGTTTAGATGGAATGGTTCCTTACTATAATAATATTAATATAATAATAATAATCCTTGCATTTGATATAGCACCTTATCACGTCTACGAGATGTCTCAAAGAGCTTCACAGGATATACTGTCAAGTGAATTGACTCTACATTTTGTGGGCGAAATGCACAAGACACATGAAACAAAAGGCCTGGACATATGTGGGGATGTTCTGCGAACCTTGGAATCCTGCAGCTTATTCATAAAGTTGCTCCACTGCTGTTTAAGTGTGTGTTTTGCCAGCGCTGAGCTCACTGCCTTGACATGGCACCGTTAAAGCTCGGCACCAGGTACTCCCCGGTGTCGCGAGCACTGCCAGGATGGCCGGTGACGGAATCCGTGGGAGTCACACCGGGCTGAGCAGATGGACAGAATGCCCCCACGGCTGCTTATCCTCCCCTTACAGTTAGGAATCCCGGGGATAGGCCATTTGGCCCATCGAGTGGAGTCCTGTAGCTGTGGTTAGAGCACTCGCCTCACAAGGGAGAGAATCCGGGTCCGATTCCCGGGCAGAGAAAAATGTTTGGCAATTTAACACCTTATCAGGTCATTGAGACGTCTCAAAGCACTTCACAGAATATACTGTAAAGTGAAGTGACTGTATGTTTTGTGTCCCACAAACAGTTGTGGAATTGAGCGACCGAATTATTATCATTTATTTATATATATTTTTAAGGGATTATTACCGACGGAAAGTGATCCACCAAATTGACTAACAACTGGGTTCCTACTTACTGTTAGGTAAATTGTGATAAAGCACTGAGTTACATCTTAAGAGCGAGCTTGTGAGCGTTTCCCAAGTAAAGCCGGTTTTCCTCGTGTTGTTGGAGCAGGGATTATTTCCTGGAAAACTTAGGAACAGTCTGTGCTGAAAGCGCTGTTCAAAGGCAGTCAGTCAGTGGCCTGTGCGGCTGCCAAAGATAATTCACACTGGGGCAGATTATCTGTCGGTGGCAGTACAGATACCTGCTGTGGGGGTTGTAAGTTTACACCTTGAGTTTTGATTCATTCACTCGTTCGTATCACATTTTTTTAACGTAAAGTAAATAGTATTTGCTTGATGCCATGTTTTATGTATATATATATATCTATATATAATCACCATCGATAGCCACACTTTCAGCCACCGTGCCCCGAAACTCTGGAACATTCTCCTTCTTTCCCTCCGCCCTTACCCGCTTCCTTCCTCATCTTCAGGTCACGCCTGAAGACCTTCCTCTTCCGACTGTGCCTACAGTCACCTCCCCCCCTCCGCCCCCATTTTCACCCCCCCTCCGCCCCACTATGAAGCGTTCTGGAACACTACCCTGTGTGAGTAGCGTTGTATAAACCAGGATGTTGTTGTTGAATGGCCTCGCCTGATGTTGTTGTTGAGTACGGGCGTGATAGGGGGTTTGTGGGTGCAGTGCTGGGGGTATTGGAAGATGGCTTTCTGGCATCTGCTCCACACAGATGCCTGTGCTTCAACACAGCAGGGGTAGAAGGTCCACCTGGCTTCACACTGGCTTGATGTATGTGGTATTGTGTGGGGCTTTCTGTAGTCGCTTCAAAGAACAGAGAACTTCAGGACAATCAGCTTCAGACGTGAGAGGCTGTGAGACTGCCAAATCCCGGAGGGAGTAGGTCTGAATGACTGAGTGGAATCTCACAGGGTAATCACAATAGTGATCCTCGTGTTTGACCCGGCGCCTCGTCACGTCTTCGAGACGTCTCAAAGCGCTTCACAGGACACACTCTCAAGTGAATTGACTATGTTTTGTGCGCGAAACACGGCAGCCAATCGCGCACGGTAATGAGCGCCAGATCAAATGCAAGATTGTGATTGTGATTCAGGTTATTATTGGCTATTGAACCCTAAAGTGGTGTCACAGCCGAGCTCAACGCTGTGCTCGCCCCATGTCCACGCAAACGTGCTTTTTTTTAGCAGAAGTTCCAGAGTAACAATACAGAGCTGGAATTCTATCTGATTTTCCTCCTCTCTCTCTCTCTCTCTCGTTCTCTCTCTCGCGTTCACGTTTGTTAAGGCCGGTTGTGACCGGCTGGCCTCCCACCCCAACTCGGCTGAGATCAGATCATTCAATTACATTCGACAACGTGGAACGCGAGACTTTCCAGGTTTACGGGGCCCCTGGGGGTGACTCTCCACCAACAGCTCCACCCGGGACAGCTGGTCTGATGACAGTGACAATGACCCACTTTATGTGGGGGATTGTCGGCCTGGACACCCGGGGGCAGGAAACATCCCTACGCTTTTCAAGTGGCGCTGTGGAATCTTTAGCGTCCACCTGAAAGGGCATGGATGGGACCTCTGTTTAACGTCTCATCCGAAGGGTAGTAACTCCCACAAGGGATCACCACCGCCAGCACCCCACTGGAGCATCCGCCTGATGCCATGTGAGCTCAGAGTCCCTCCCTACAAGGGCTTCAACCCCCAAACCTTCTGACTCGAGAGCACCAGCGACTGACGCGCATTTTCGTTGTTGTTGCAAAAGGTGTTTTGTTTGATTCGGTTTAACATCAGACCTGGGATTAACACTTCGGCGAATTTAGTGGCCAGCGAGATCCAGATCTAGACAAACAGCAGCAGACATTGTAACAGGATCTTGCCATTCAGGCTGTACGTTAACTGACTGACTAACATAATCCTTTTGCCTAAAGGATTTGGCTGCCTAATTGTGCATAATGAACAGTAGGAATTCCTCGCATGGTGAGACCAGAGGAGTGTCAGTGCTGACCTCGGGAACTCTGACACCCTCACGCACAGTGTTAGATAGACACACTTTTCCTTACTTTAAAATAACATTAAAATGAATTAAAGCCCGAAACATCACTCTTCAAACATGAGGGCTCTCCAATACCCCCTCTGTGTGTGTGTGCGCGCGCGCGCCTGTGTGTGTGCATGTGTGTGTGTACGGTACCTTGTGTGATGTCTGTACAATTAGCAGAATGATTTTGCCCACAAAATATAGTCAATTCACTTTATAGTGTTTCCTCTGAAGCGCTTTGAGACGTCTCGAAGACGTGATGAGGCGCTGTATCAAACACAAGGATTATTATTATTGTGTTGGGAAACAATGCAAGTCCAACGCCAGGCATGACGAAGGACAATAGGTACTTCATATCAGATTTTCCTTTCAATAAGAGAGCATTCACAGCGAGCTTTGCATACGCACACATCAATTGTCCACACAGTTGCCCCGTCATTACAACGATCATAACTCCTCTCATGTACACAGGGATCCTGGAATCCTGTCCCCAGTGCCATTCAGCTGCAGGAAATGGTGACTCACACACACACACACACAATACTTCCTGTAGCTGTGTGTCACCCTGGCTCAGTTGGTCATATTCTTGCCCTCGTGTCCAAGGTTGTGAATTCAAGCCCCGTGTCGGGACTTTGAACTGGTTTAACTGGTTTCGGTGTGTGCGAATGCAAAGCTCGCTGTGAATGCTCTTATTAAAACCGATATGACTACCCATTGCCTTTTGTGGAGCCAGCTCTTTCAGGACTCTGCCACCCGCGTACTGACCCGGGTCTGACCAAGCTCCACTGGCTCCCCCCATCGAATGGATCGACTTCAATATCCTCCGTCTTGCCCCCTCTCTCCTCCTTTTTAAGTCCCGCCTGAAGACCTTCCTCTTCAACCGTGCTTACAGCCACCTCATCCCCCCTCCCCACCCCGCTCGGAGTCAGGCTCGGCCGCTGTTAAGCGCTCTGAGACGCTATCCTGCATGGAGGGCCCTATACAGGGGCAAGTTGTTGTTGGTTTAGTCTAGGTCAGACATAGCCAACTTGTGGCTCACATTACACATCTGTAAAATAGTCACCCAGGCCCAAGTTGGCCATCCTTTTCCTTCTCAATCCACGACTGTTGGTGGGACGCTGCTGTTGTGCAATTGGCTGCCACGTTTCACCCACAAAATACACAGTTAATTTACTCTAAGATATATTCTGCGTGGCGCTTTGAAATCAAATGCAAGGATTATTATAATTATTATTATTATTATTATTATCCATGCAAGTCCGAGGCTGATCCTCTAATAAAATGCCAATTGTTGGGCAGTGGTGTCTTCGTACCCCCTTCAAGCCCTTTTTTATTCACGTACCTGTTTACTTCCCTCTGAAATTCACATAGGTTGCATTAAAGGGAAGTGCGCCGTGTGGCTGATGTGTAGGTAATGTTGCATAATGGGAAAGAATTGAGACGCAGAGTAGTCACCCATTCGCTTCCGGTTGATTGATCACCAGCTGTCACAGCCACAGAATGTTTGTCCAAATAATTCTCAGAACAGTGCTTGTGCGCGCGTGTGTGTGTGCGCCCAAAGCTACCGTCCTCAGCCAGACACAAACAATCTGTGTAATAAATTAGGGCAGTTTTGGGAGAGATGAAAAGAATGAAACAGGCAAACCATTTTCTTTGGCTTATTATTATGAATAGTATTAATTATTGCCAAGATTTCGTCCTGCCCAGAAATCGAACCCACGTCCTAACTCTCGCTTGCGAGGCGAGTGCTCTAACCACTAAGTTACAGGACTCCACAAACCTGCTAATTAAGTTAGTGTTTCAGCTCTTGACACTATCGCTGTCAGAATTAAAGGATTTAATACTCCTGGGCTGATAGACACTTCTCCAGCAGCCTTGTATGTGGTGAACTGTGTCCTTGGACTAATTCCACATTCACCAGTTCTCAGCGAAAGCCAGGACGCTCACTGATGGTCAATTTATAACAGCCGATGGGGTCACTAAATGCTTCCAACTTGAGCAGAGTTCCGTTAATCATACATTGCAGCTATATTGTTCCTCTGGGAAGGCACAGCACTAAATCCCCTGAGGGATGGGATTTTACTTTGTTCAGTGTAGCCTCAGTGATTTCATAGTTTCATATGTCTGACTGTGTGTCGAAAGCAGCTTCTAATCATCTCTTGTTATCTTGTGGAGAAGTTGGCATTTTTAATGGCCAAATGCAGTCTCCTCTTGTTTTGGAATCCTCAATAGTTTTGACTCCTGTACCCTTCAAATGGTCACCTACCCTACCTTGTTAATGGTTGCTGATTTTTGGCTCTGTGTGTTGCAGGATTATTTGGAGAACAGTTCTCTCTTCTCCTCGCCTGCCACGTCTCTCACTGACATCGCCGACGCTGATGATTTTAACCTGGACAGCCTCACACAACTCCCAAACATCTGGGACCCAAGCAACAGTATAGAGGTCAGTGCTGAATAGCTAGACGCACCATTGTGTGTAGAACAAATCTGCGGAGACATTACTTCAGCGAGCGGGTAGTAAATGTATGGAATTGGGTCCTGAGGGAGACAGACGGTGGAAGCATAAAGTGTTGTTTGTTTGAAGAACAAATGAGTTGGATTTCAGTTAGAAATGAATAGCTGGAAAGACAGTGTGTAGTTTGGGGACACGACATATCAAGCGACTGCCAGGCTGGTGGTGGAAGGCGAACTGGATGGACCTTAGTTTTCTTTGGCCAGCAAATTCTTATGTTCTTAATGCCGGTGTTTATTGTGGCAGTGAGCTTTTCACCTGGAAAGCTCCCAACCAACTCCCTCGCTTGTGCTGTCCGTGTTTATAGCAATGTGACACTGGAAGCAGCGAGAGTTAACAGGAAGTAATGCTATCTTTCATTCTGAAATTCTAGGCCAGAGAAACTGAAAATGAGAAGGGAGTGCATTCCTGCGCTTGTCCAAAACCCAACCTCGCCCGGCTCTGTCTGACCCGCCAGACACAAAAGTATCTGCGACTCCCCTCTTATACATTGATTGAGATATATGGCCATTTGTCACCTCCTGTGGGAGGTTAGAGTTTATTCGAACAGGATTCTCACTGCTTAATATTGATCTCTCTGTCTCCCTTCCTGACTTTTTGTGTCTTAAATAATAATAATAATCCTTGCATTTGATATAGCGCCTTCTCACGTTGTTGATATTGTAGCCATTTGCCCACAGCAGTGTCCCACTGTGCCGGCTCTTTGAAAGAGCTACCAACTAGCCCCACTACACCCCCCACCCTCCGCCCTTACCACATAGCCCGACACATTTTTCCTTTTCAAGAATCTATTCAATTCCCTTTTGAAAGCTCCTATCAAATCTGTTTCCACCACCCTATCGGGCAGTGCATTCCAAACCGTAGCAACTCTCTGGGTAAAAAAAATTCATGAATTGTTCAGTTGACTTTTAGATTGTAAGTACTTTCCCACTTCCCCTCTACACAGACACACAATAATGTTCCCTTCAACACTGAAACTAAGTTTGCAGCTTTTTTTTTTGCTTATAAGTTTCACTTTGCATTCTTTTGAATTCGCTGCCACCATTTCTCTCTCCCCCTCGGTGTTTAGTTATTGGGTTGTGTGGCTGGATTGTGTGTGAAGCTGACACACCCATCCTCACCGCTTACTCATACACCCTGTGAGTTGACTTTGCTAAATAGCAATTTGATCCTCCAGATTAGGATTGATTTTTCCAGTTGGAAAACACAAAAGGTTTGGCGCATGTTGTTTTAAGGTTGACATTCTGTTGGTGAAGCAGCCTTGATTAATCGGCCCTGTATATGCCTTTATCTTTAAAAATAATTCAGTTACAAACGTTTTTAAGTGTCTAAATGGTGAAAAATTAACTCATTCCTGTTAGGTTGTTGTGCGGGGGGGACGGGAGGGAATGTCAGGCAGCTTGGATTAACCCACCTCATTGAGTGCTGTGGGGAGTCATTGTGATGTCTTGTAGCTCAGTGGTTAGAGCCCTCGCCTCGCAAGTGAGAGGACCTGGGTGCGATTCCTGGGCGGGTCAGGGCAAAACCTTAGGCAAGTTTCCTTACTCCACACACACACACGCCTCTGTTTACCCAACAGCGAGCAGGAACCCGGTTGTTAATCGATTGGCGGATCGCTTTCCTGGGTGTAACAATCAAAAAAAATAAGAATAATAATTTGGTCACTCAGTCCACGACTGTTTGTGGGGCACTGCTGTGCGCAATTGGCTGCCGCGTTTCGTCCGCACAATATACACTCAATTCACTTTACAGTATATTCTGTGAAGCTCTTCGACACGTCTCGAAAACGTGATAAAGCGCTATATCAAATGCAAGGATTGTTATTAATAATAATAATAATAATAATCCTTGCATTTGATATAGCGCTTTTCACGTCGGGAGGACGTCCCAAAGCGCTTCACAGAATATACTGTAAAGTGAATTGACTGTATATTTGTGGGCGAACGCGGCAGCCAATTGCGCACAGCAATGTCCACAAACAGTCGTAGATTGAAAATGACCAATTTATTATTGTTTTTTTTGGTTTTGGAGGGATTATTATTAGGCTCTGTGTGGAGTAAGGAAACTTGCCCAAGGTTTCGCCCTCTGCCTGGAATTGAACTCAGGTCTCTCGCTTGCAAAGCGAGTGCTCTAACCACTGAGCTACAGGACTCCACTTTTTATTATTATTAGATGCAGGAGCAATAATTGGGCTGGTGTGACAAGTTGTGTAGAAATTTCATATGTTAACTTGTTTTAGAATTAAAACTAATGATATTGCTTTTTATTTTGGTTAATTTTACATTGTGAACTAACTCCTGGATGTTGCCATCTTACAGCTGGTCCATTCAAATCCACCGTATTCCCAAGTTTATTCTCAACAGATATTTCCAGTTCCCTCGTATCCTGACCCAGCTATCCCTAACTTTCAGGTAATCTTTCCATCGATTTCTAAATGTTCCTTTCACAAGACTCGATCGCCTTGACTCTTTGAGGGGTTTTAACACATTCCAGGCTCTCTCAAAACAGGAACAAAACCGTCATTTGTTTTTGCTTAAAAGTCAATTAATGGACATCAAAGTACGGAATGTAACCGTTTTATTTCCTCAGAGGCAACAGATTTTTTTTTGGCGTTGTTATAGACTAAATCAAGTCAGTACATTTATCCGTGTTTATTGATCAATCGGGCGACAAATGACTTGCGAACACTTGACATGAGATCTCTGACTATGGACTAATATCAGGTGACCATTTTGTACACATCAAGCCCAGATTAAAATAAATACCACTCACAGTAACATAGAAAGACAAAGAGAATGAGAGACAAACACACGGAGGGAGGACGAAGAGAGAGATACACACACACACAAACTCACCGAACAAGGAGAGAAACAAACATGGAGGCACATTGAGAGGGAGACAAACACACACACATATAGAGGACAGAGAGAGAGAGTTACTTACAAACACACAGGGTAGAGTGTATATACACACAAAGGCACACACAGAGAGAGACACTCACACACAAATGTACAGCCAGTTAGGGGTGGACTGCAATGGGCAGCTCGTTTGTTTGTTGTGTGTTTTTCAAGTGTGTTGAGTTACGAGAAGAGATGTTTTGGGCAATGTGACATTTCAGACTCAGCTCCTCCTGCTTCCTGTATGGTTAACTTTTCTCTTAACGTCTGATAAAACACACGCGGGTTTTCAGAACCCAGGAGTCTCAACCGGTAAAACATTCTGTGTTGTCAGCGTTTCTGGTTTGTGGGCGACATTTTCCCAATGAATAAAGTCAGTTATTAATATCGATTCCACTAGACACCGTGACAGTATTAAGTCCAGTGCGAGACACTCAGTAGAGGGGTTTCATATCAGAAATGTTTGTATAACAATCATACTGTCAAAAGCAAGCATTCAAAATAGATCAGAACATGCCTGAGCTGTTGACATCACACTTATGTTAACTTATGTAATAAGTTAATAATCCTTGCGTTTGATATAGCGCCTTATCATGTCTTCGAGACGTCTCATAGAGCTTCAGAGGGATACGTGGTAAAGTGTAGTGACACGACAGCCAATTGCAGACAGCGACGTCCCACAGACAGTCGTGGATCGAGTGACCACATTTTTAAAAATTTTTTGAAAGGATTATTAGCCCCTCTCTTTCCCCCCCATACCCCTCCTCCTTTCTCTTACCCCCTCTACCCGCACCCCCACTCCACTCTCTCTCTCTCTCCTCTTCTCTCTCAACCTCTCACACCCCCTGTCACAGTCATGACTTGCTCTAGGAGTTGCCTGGCGTGGGGCGGGTGGGTGGGTGGGTGGGGAGGAGGGAGTAAAGAATTTGCTGTTTTTTGAACTTAACTTCCAGAATCAGAATGGTGCGGTTTGGCTTCTGTTATGTTTCATCGTATGATCAAATTGGTGGATTGTGGCTGGGGCCTTCGGGAAGCCTGGCTTGCTGTCGGCTCTGATTAAATCCATGTTTTTTCCCTCGAGTCATACAGAGGGACCTGATCAGAACCTATCAGGAACTGGCAGTGAATTTTCCGCGCCTTCTCCCAAGCTCCCAGTGCGTGTTAGACTTTTTTATGGTTTCCAAGTAAAATATCAGGTTTCAAAGCGGAACAATCCTGATATTATTATCCAGCACTTTATTACATTTTCCTTATAGAAACCCCAAATTGGGCAAGTTCCCTCACCTACACACACCCCTCTGTTTGCCCAGCAGTGAGTAGGGAACCTGGTTGTTAGTCGATTGGCGGATCACTTTCCGGGGGGGTAAACACTCAATTGGATCACACGAGTGTTTGTGGGGACGCTGCTGTGCACTATTGGCTGCCGTGTTTCACCCACAAGACAATACAGTCAGTTCACTTTACAGTGTGTTCTGTGAAGCGCTTTAAGACGTCTCGGAGACGTGATGAGGCACTGTGTTATGAATCTGGTTAGAAACATTAACATGAACTGAAATGGTGTGAATGACCCTGTGATGGGCTTTTGATGCTCTTATTGCAGTCTCCACTACAACCAGAGGAGGAAGAGGAAGGTGATGATGAAGAGACTGAAGAACTGGGGCACGCGGAAACGTATGCGGATTACGTCCCGTCCAAATGTACGTCAGAGTGAATTATTGAAGCCCCGTTCGTCCGTCTGTCTGTCTGTCCGTCCGTCCGTCTGTCTGTTTGTTTGTTAGTTACATGTCTGTAATGATGTGCTTTCCTCCCGAGAATAAAATCTTATGTGATATTCAGCCGCGGTTGTGTTTTGACGGCAGAATCCTATTTTAAAAATAGTCTCCAAAAAACTACAATGAAATAGAATAAATTAAATAAAATAACGCCCCCTCTTTCTCCTCCTCTCTCTTGCCCCGTCTCTCTCCCTCTCCACCTGTCTCCCCTCCCCGCGTCACAGTCAGGACTTGTTGTTATTATGTTTATTATATTATTTATTATATTATAAATGGTGGGCGATAGCGGAAATGGCTCCCGCCGCTGTTCCACGTGTGCTTTAGAAGCTCTGTTATTCTGAGTGTGAGATGTGCAGCTGGAAGGTAACTGGCTTCTTCCTCCCCACAGCAAAGATCGGTATCAGCCACCCAGACAGAGTGGTCGAAACCAGTACTTTGTCGAGCGTCCCACCTCCAGACATCTCCTATTCCCTCTGCCTTTCTCCAGAGACCATTACCAATGGTTCATTGTCTGCACTACAGCTTGAAGCTATCACCTACGCCTGTCAGGTAAGGAGTTAAGCACCACGTTTACTTCAGGACTTAAAAGTGGTGGCTCAGTGGTTAGAGGATCTGGGTTTGATTCCCGGTCAGGGCGAAACTTTGGGCAAGTTTCCTTACTCAACACGCGCGCCTCTGTTTACGTAGCAGTCAGTAGGAGCCCGGTTGTTAGTCGATTGGCGGATAGTTTTCTGGGAGGTAATAATCCCTTTAAAAATATAAAGTAATAATGTGGTCGCCCAATCCACGACTGTTTGTGGGGACGCTGCTGTGTGCAATTGGCTGCTGCGTTTCACCCACAAAATATACGGTCAATTCACTTTACAGCGTATCCTGTGAAGCGCTTTGAGACGTCTCAAAACCGGTGCTTTATATCAAATGCAAGGATTATTATTATTTTTATTATAATGTAATCTCACATCATGTTTGTCTTTGCCATCTCCGTTTCTAGCAACATGAAATCCTGCTGGAAAATAACCACCGGGCTGGCTTCCTGATCGGTGACGGGGCCGGGGTGGGAAAGGGACGTACAGTGGCGGGCATCATATTAGAAAATTACAGACGGGGCAGGAGAAAGTCCTTGTGGTAAGTGGGAAATAACCCTGGCCCACACGCTGACAGCCTGGGGAGCCGGTGGGGAGGAGGACCGTAGGCGCGGGTCCAAGAGGAAGGTGTTTAAGCGCGACTTTAAGGTAAGGAAGGGAGGGGCGAGGAGTACATTCCATGTGGCGTTTTGGTGACAAAACAGCGAGCAGTTACACTGGTACAGATGGCGGTGGTTGTTGTCTTTAATAAAAGGCAAAATCCTGCAGATGTTGGAAATCTGAAATAAAAGCAGAAGTGTCTGGGAACACCCAGCGGGTCAGGCAACATCTAGGGAGAATGGAAAGTGGGTTAACCTTTCAGTTCTGACGAAAGGTCATCCACCTGAAACGTTGACTCACTTTCCTCTCAATAGGTGCTGCCTGACCCGCTGAGCGTTCCCAGTGACTTTTGTGTTTACCTCGTCTTAAAGGTTTAACAAGAAGAGTACTGACCACAAAGGTCACAGCACTGTTTAGGAGTAGTTGCGATGTCAGCATCCAGACATTTTCTTGAAATCTGCTAATCAGCACTCGGGTTCTCGAGGTGTTTCACCATCTAAATTAATGGACAAAATGAAAAGTTACTGGAACTAATTAACCCAAGTGTTCAGGTGAAAGGCAGAGAAATAAGGACAATGCTTAAATGACTTTGGTCTATACTAAAAATGCACTATCGCTGCACTCTACAGGAAATCCTGTGAAGCAATTTCAGATGTGATAAGATGCAAGGATTAGGATTATTTTCAGCCACAAAATATACAGTCAATTCGCTTTACAGTGTATGAAGCGCTTTGAGACGTCTCGAGGACCTGATAAGGCGCTGTATCAAATACAGGGATTATTATTGTTATTGATAATAATGTTGATTTTATTACATATTTATTTGATAGGTTTAGCGTCTCCAACGACCTGAAATACGACACTGAACGGGATCTCAGAGATATCAACGCTGCAGATATCCCAGTGCACGCCCTCAACAAGGTACAGAGAGAGTTAGAGTAATGTTACAGTGAGGGTTAGAACTGACTCAAAGTCTCACTCGTGTTATGTGTGTGTGTGTGTGTTTTGGGGGGAAGGGGAGGGTGATACGGGAGAATTCTGGGGAAAGTCTATGATAATGGAGTAATCCCTGGTTTGCCGTAAAACGTGGCATTGATGGAGCAAACGGGCTCCACTGCACTGCGAGTCTTCGGTGTAATACTCTACGCCTTGGTTCTGCCCTGGTGTGACCTACCCTGCGAAGGGGCAGATAGACAGTCCAGTCCGTCCATCCCTTGCGTTCCTCCACCCAGGCACTGGGAGGCGCTCCAGGCCAGCTTGATCGGGATGCGTTTTGGGGGGTGGGGGGGGGATCAAGCCACGATCTCACGGAATGTCGGAACAGGCTCGAGGGGCTGAATGGCCTCCTCCTGTCCCTTGGACGTTCCGCTCAGTGGGAAGCGTCCGAGTTGAACAGAGAGGAGGTCAGAGCCGGTGTGTTACTGTCCGGAATGTTTCTGTGGTCGCCTCGGGGTGGGGGAGGCTACCCTGCCTGAGGGGCGCTGTGTAGGCGCAGGTGGTTTGCAGTCGCCCCCTAATCAGTGGGCCTCGTTTCTCGGCCCCTCTGCTTTCACCAGATAAAGTACGGTGACACCACGGCCTGCGAGGGGGTGTTGTTCGCCACCTACTCAGCACTGATTGGGGAGAGCCAGGCGGGCGGGCAGCACCGAACCCGGCTACAGCAGATCCTGGACTGGTGCGGGGAGAACTTTGACGGCGTCGTATCCTTTTCACGCCGCAAAGCGGGCTCTCGCGGCCACGACAGTGACATCAGAGACGGAGCAAAAAGGTGGCCGCTGCTCAGTAAAACGGCATCTCAGGGGCAGATTCCACCCCCCCCCCCCCACCCGCACACACCCCACCCACCCTCACCACCACCCCACCCCACCCCTGTCCCCAGCCGGCAGCTCTCTGGTCCTGCCTCGCTAAAACAATAACTATACAGTTGCTCAGTCCCAGTTGGCTGCCGCGTTTCGCCCGCAAAGCACGCAGTCGCTCCGCTTCACGGGACACTCCGCGGGACGTCGCGATGCTGTGATCAGGCGCGGTGCCAAAGGGCAGGATTGTTAACGTTGTACTCAGGACGGGGCAGTGAGGCAGCTCTGGAGCGCTGGGTATTCCTTGACCGTTTTCACCGCTCAGATCGTGTTTGACGAATGCCACAAAGCGAAAAACGTCTGTGTGAACGGCAGCGCCAAGTCCACCAAAACCGGCCAGGCCGTGCTGGAGCTGCAGAACAGGCTGCAATCTGCTCGCGTCGTGTACGCAAGTGCCACAGGTAGGCCCCGGAGACGAGCGGCTCGCGCGACCTGCTTTGGGGGGGGGCGCGGGGGGGGGTGTCCTCTATTGAGAGGAAAGCGCAGTCGGCTGCCGCGTTTCGCCCACGAAATGCACAGCCGGTTCCACTTTGCGGCGCGTTCCGTGAAGGGCTTCGAAGGCGTCTCGAAAAGACAGCGTCAGTCATCGTTCCTGTTCATTATTTTGTGCAGGCGCCTCGGAACCAAAGAACATGGCCTACATGTGCCGGCTGGGGATCTGGGGGGAAGGAACACCCTTTCGACAATTTGAGGATTTCCTTCACGCCATTGAGAAGCGGTGAGTCCCGATTTCCGCCTTAACCGCACGGCGTTCAAACACCGGCGCGTTTGAGGTCCCAGAGATCTCATGGCACCATTTGAAAAGAGAAGGGAGTTTGTCTCTCTCTCTCTCTCTCTCTCTCCCTGTGTCCTGGCCGACACCCCTCCCTCCGGATAAAATTGGACCCTCCGCTCAATCCGACGCCGGGCGCAACTGTGCTGCCACGTTTCACCCACAAAAATACGCAGTTTACTTTAAAGCGTATCCTGTGAAGCGCTCTGAGACGTATCTCACTGGCGTGGTAAGGCGCTGCGTCAAAGGCAAGGATTATTATTTTTGTGATGATGATGATGATGATGGTGATGATGGTGTGTTTCCTGGGTTTCAGTGGGGTGGGAGCCATGGAGATCGTTGCCATGGATATGAAAGTGAGCGGCATGTACATTGCGCGGCAGCTGAGCTTCTCCGGGGTGACGTTCCGAATAGAAGAAATACCCCTCGACGATGGATTCAAACTGGTGTATAACAGCGCAGCGCTGCTGGTAAGAACGGGCAGCAGTGCAGTAACCGTCGCTGCTGGTTTGGAGAGAGAAAAAACCCAACAGCCCTGCGCCGTGCGACGCCTTTAGCGTTGTTATTCACGTGTCCCCCACCACCGCCCCAGGTTGACAATTCTGCTTCCGATCACCAGCGCTCAGCCCAGTCCCGAGACAAGGCTCTCACATCTCCCGTCGACCTCCTCTTGATCAACTTCCCCAATTCCCCCCCTCCCCCCGTACAGCACGTCCAGTCGGACCTGGGCTCACATCACACACAGCGTCACAGCAAACACCTCGGCCCAACTAGTCCATGTTTATACACCACACTGGTCTGCAGCCCTCCCACACCCTCTCCCTCCCACACCCTCTCCCTCCCACACATCGTCTCCCTCCCACACATCGTCTCCCTCCCACACCCTCTCCCTCCCACACATCGTCTCCCTCCTACACATCGTCTCCCTCCCACATCCTCTCCCTCCCACACCCTCTCCCTCCCACACACCCTCTCCCTCCCACAGCCTCTCCCTCCCACAGCCTCTCCCTCCCACATCCTCTCTCCCAACCCCCTCTCTTCCTCACCCCTCTACTCCTTTCTCCCTTGAGTATTCAGCCAGCACGTGAACTATATATTGGAACTGCATTGATCAGTCACACATGAGGGAACGAGAGGCGATTGACTGAGTGCGAGAGGTTTCTGACGTGAAGAGTTTGCCAGCGAAAGTGACGGTTTTAGTAACGTTTTTTTCCAGCAGATTTTGTTAAAGTGACCCTGAGCGTGTGCTTGTCTCCCCAGTGGGCCGAGGCGATGAATCTGTTCCAGCGCACGGCAGATCTGATCGGCTTGGAGTCCAGGAAGTCCCTCTGGGGGCAGTTCTGGTCGGCGCATCAACGCTTCTTCAAGTACCTGTGTATCGCTGCCAAAATTAGACGTTTAGTGGAGATCGTCAGACAGGAGCTGCGCAAAGGCAAGGTGAGAGGCCGCTTTCTACCTGCCAGCCTGACCAACAACACTGCCTTTCTCTTAATGATTATTGTGGAGTCCTGCAGCTCAGTGGTTAGAGCCCTCGCCTCGCAGGCGAGAGGACCCGGGCAGGTCAG
Source organism: Callorhinchus milii (assembly GCF_018977255.1). Taxonomy (NCBI): domain Eukaryota; kingdom Metazoa; phylum Chordata; class Chondrichthyes; order Chimaeriformes; family Callorhinchidae; genus Callorhinchus; species Callorhinchus milii. Next base: position 10,119,100 of record NW_024704762.1, read on the forward strand.
GTCAGGGTGAAACCTAAGGCAACTTTCCTTACTCCACACACACACAGTGAGAGACACACATACAGTGAGAGACACACACGCACACACAGTGAGAGACACACACACACACAGTGAGAGACACACACACACAGTGAGAGACACACACACACAGTGAGAGACACACACACACACACACACAGTGAGAGACACAATCACACACACAGTGAGAGATACACACACAGTGAGAGACACACACACACACACAGTGAGAGACACAATCACACACACAGTGAGAGATACACACACAGTGAGAGACACACACACACACACAGTGAGAGACACAATCACACACACAGTGAGAGACACACATACAGTGAGAGACACACGCACACACAGTGAGAGACACACACACACAGTGAGAGACACACACACAGTGAGAGACACACACACACACAGTGAGAGACACAATCACACACAGTGAGAGGCACACACACAGTGAGAGACACACACACACACACACAGTGAGAGATACAATCACACACACAGTGAGAGACACACACGCACACACAGTGAGACACACACACAGTGAGAGACACACACACACAGTGAGAGACACACATGCACACACAGTGAGACACACACACGCACACACAGTGAGAGACACACGCACACACAGTGAGAGACACACGCACACACAGTGAGAGACACACGCACACACAGTGAGACACACACACGCACACACAGTGAGAGACACACACACACACAGTGAGAGACACACACGCACACACAGTGAGAGACACACACACACACACAGTGAGAGACACACACACACACAGTGAGAGACACACACACACCTCTGTTTACCGGCAGTAAGTAGAAACCCAGTTGTTAGTCGATTGGCGGATGGCTTTTCTGGGGGTAACAATCTGCTAATAATAATGCGGTCACTCAATCCACGACTGTTTGTGGGGACGCTGCTGTGCGCAGTTGGCTTCTGTGTTGCGCCCACAAAGTACACAGTCAATTCACTTTGCAGTGTATCCTGTGAAGCGCTTTGAGACGTCTCGAAAACGTGATAAGGCGCCGGGTCACATCAGGGATTATTGTTGTTATTATTATTGGTCAGCGAGAGGACGGGTTGGGCTCGCTTGCGCTGGTGTGGCTCACGGTGTGTGGGTTCGCACGTTGGGAGAGCCACCCAGAGCGAGGCGAGCTGTCGGGCACATCTCAGACAAAAGGCGCATATGCTTCCTCTTGACTGTCGCCGAGCGTGTATCATTGACTGAGCCAGTCAGTGTGTGTCTGGGTGTGTGTGTGTGGAGGCTGAGCTTTGGGCCAGCTGTTGGGACGTGCTGGTTCTGCTGACTCGCGGTTACAGCGTAGGGAATTGTCTGCCTCAGTAACTGCCCAGCTCCCATGATGGGATCTCACAGGTTGGCCACTCGCCAGCCACAATATTTGCATCTTGCGTGTCAGTCCAAGGCCTGTAATTGAGTTTAAGTAAAACCATCCCAACATTGTTTGCAAATCAGGCCTTGGTTTCCCGACAGTCTTTCTGTTGCTCCACAATTAATATCTCATTAAAATCTGTCCCAGTCTCTCTCTCTCTCTCTCTCTCTCTCTCACACACCCCTTTCCTTAAAAAAATAATAATTTGGTCACTGAATCCACGACTGTTTGTGGGACACAGTTGTGCGCAATTCACTTTACAGTATATTCTGTGAAACGCTTTGAGACATTTCAATGATGTGATGAGGCACTATATTAAATGCAAGGATTATTATTAGAGCTTACTTCGGTCATGCTGAGTTGTATCAGTATTTTAACGTCTGTGTGTGTGTAGTGTGTATTTGTGTGGTATGTGTGTATGTGTGTGTGTGTGTGTTTGGTTGGTGTGTGTGGGGGCTGGTGTGTGGGGGGTGGTGTATGTGTGTGCATGTGCGTGTGGTGGTGTGTGTGCGTATGTGGTGTGTATGTGGTGTGTCTGTGTGTGTGTGGCGTGTGTGTGCGTGTGGTGGTGTGTGTGTGTATATGGTGTGTATGTGTGTGTGTGCGCGTGTGGTGGTGTGTCTGTGTATGTGGTGTGTCTGTGTGTGTATCTGGCTTGTGTGTGGTGGTGTGTGTGTGTGGCGTGTGTGTGTGCGTGTGATGGTGTGTGTGTGGTGTGTGATCTTGTGATGGGCTGCACACTGTGATGCGAGTCTCTGGGCTGTTGGCTATGGTTTGCGTTATCAAAGCAGATATCAATCTGATGACTGAGAATGGTATAAATAGCATTTACACCCCCACCCCTCGCCCCCACCCCTGACTGTCCTCCAACCTACGCATTAACGTAGATATGCAATTCAGCCCCTAATTAGCAGTGGGGGAGGGGGTGTGGTGGTGGTGTGGGTGAAAGGTCTTGATAACAGATGAATGAGAGCAGCAGTGACCTGCGCTCTTCAATGTGTTTCTTTTCTTCTCTTCCCCCCTTCCCCATTATTTTCTACATCACACGTTATCCGATCTGCCCGCCTCCCTCCCCTTACACCCACCCGCCCGCCTGCCTCCCTCCCTCCCCTTACACCCACCCGCCCGCCTGCCTCCCTCCCTCCCCTTACACCCACCCGCCCGCCTGCCTGCCTGCCTCCCTCCCCTTACACCCACCCGTCCGCCTGCCTGCCCGCCTGCCTGCCTCCCTCCCTCCCCTTACACCCACCCGCCCGCCTGCCCGCCTGCCTGCCTGCCCGCCTCCCTCCCCTTACACCCACCCGCGTGCCTGCCCGCCTGCCTGCCTCCCTCCCCTTACACCCACCCGCCTGCCTGCCCGCCTGCCTGCCCGCCTCCCTCCCCTTACACCCACCCGCCTGCCTGCCCGCCTGCCTGCCTCCCTCCCCTTACACCCACCCGCCTGCCTGCCCGCCTGCCTGCCTCCCTCCCCTTACACCCACCCGCCTGCTTGCCCGCCTGCCTGCCCGCCTCCCTCCCCTTACACCCGCCCGCCTGCCTGCCTCCCCTTACACCCGCCCGCCTGCCTGCCCTCCTGCCTGCCCGCCTCCCTCCCCTTACACCCGCCTGCCCTGCCTGTTTGCCTGCCTGTCTATCTGTCTGCCTGCTTGCCTCTCTGTGTGTTTCTCTGCCCTGCCTGCCCGGCTTGCTCCCAACAGTGAGAGCTGCAGTGATCCATGCCAGGACCTTACAGCTGCTGCTCCACGATATGCCGACAGGCGGAAGCTATTAATAGGACAGACAAGCAGCTAATTCTGTGTCTCTCCCCATTCTCCCTCCCCTCGCCCCTCCTCTCCTCCCCCCCTCGCCTCTCCTCTTTGCCCTCCCCTCTCCCCCCCCCCTTCTCTCCCTCACTCCTGGATGTTGTCCTGCCGTACACTGGGAGCTGGGAGCTGACCTGCCTCGTCCCCGGCATCAAATAATAATATTAATAATCCTTGCATTTAACCCAGCGCCTTATCACCTCGTCAATGTCTCAAAGCGCTTCACAGGACACACTGTAAGAGTGGATTGATTGACTGTATTGTGTATGTGGAATACTCATACTAAGTGAGTAAGACACCTGGACAGACCGTCCAGACTAAACCTTGTAATAGTCCAGTCAGGAGCTGTGATTATGGGGAGAGAAAGTGAGGGGAAACAGTGGGAGAGGTTCCTGTCTCTCAGTATAATATGAACATCGCACCTTCTAACAAGACAGACACTGGAATATCTGCTGCTGTTTGGAATGATGGCTGGGGGTGGAGGGCGGAGGACTCAGGAGGGAAGGGAGGGGAGGGGAGGGAATGACGGACTATTTAATCAGGACAGCTCTCTCCCTCTCTCTCTCTCTCTCCCGCAGTGTGTTGTGATTGGCCTCCAGTCCACAGGCGAAGCTCGCACACGAGAAGTCCTTGACGAGAACGACGGGCACTTGAACTGCTTCGTTTCTGCCGCTGAGTGAGTATAGAGCAACAGCCAGCAACAACAACAACTTGCAGGCGGGGTAGCGTCCTGGGGGCGCTTGACAGTGGCGGAGTCTGACCCCGAGCCGGCTGGGGTGGGGGGCGAGAGAGAGGGAGGTGCTGCAACAATAACAGTAAACGGTAACGGATTCCCAGAGCACGATTACCTTTTCCATGCAGGATGGAGCCTTTTAACGCGGTGACTTACGTCACTGCTTTCTCGCTGTAGAATGTGTGAAATCCTGACATGATAACTTTGTAATGAATCCACACACAGTCGCGACACGTTTATAGTTTCAGTCAGATTAGTCACTCGACCTCCAGTGGGCATGTGTTCGACGTGTAGTCACGGTTATCACATACGAACATGTAAATAGTCTTGACATTTGCATCACCCATGAACATAAATAGCTTTGAACTTTGTCACAGACACACAATTAGCCCCGACCTTTCCGTCGAGGGCCTTTAAGATTCGAGAGAGAACTGGGTGGTTCAGAGTTGGCTTGCTGAACGGGGAATGGAACGAGGTCCCCGAGCCTGTTCCACCGTTCTATTAGATCATGGCTGATCTGTACCTCAACTCCCAATTTTCCAGGCTCAGGTGGATAGACGCTTGTTAGGTCAGGGAGTCGGGGCAGAGGCAAGTAATACGTACTAAGCATACAGTGGGCTCTGTCTTCTAAAGACTTGTGGAAGTAGGAATGACGTAGAATATGCAGCTTCTGTAGGCTGTATTAACAAGCCGCCTGTGCGCGAGAGCCACTACATAAATGTTATTGTTTTAGTAATAAATTACAATCAGTTGATGTTCAGGAGTAATGTGCTGTGAGGAATTTAAACGTCTCTGCGGCTTCATTAAGTCTTTACGTTCCACTTACAGAGGAGTCTTTCAGTCACTAATTCAGAAGCACTTTCCTTCAACAAAGAGAAAGAAAGAGAAAGGAGCAGGAATGAAGAGAAAACGTAAGATTAACGACTGTTATTGACACTAACTGAGCAACTTAATGGCATTTCTGAATTCTTGACTGATACGTGGACAGAGTTTATATTACACTCACTCACTCACCCACCCACCCACCCACACACTCACAGTCGTCCGTCCCTCTGCTACAGCACACAGTCCGCTCAGTCATCAAGCCCCCGAAGCACCAATCATTGAGTCTCTGCACAACGCCAGTCGTGGTCAAGGTGGCTGTGTGATCGGGTAACAGGGCAGGTGTCTGTCGCGGGAGGACCCTGAAGCCAGGTTGCGGGGTTCCTGTGGGAGGGAGCCCCCACTGGGTGTATTTGACAATCAGTGTGGCTGACTTCGAGCTTCCGTGCAGCCAGTTAGACAAAGCACCTTCCTTTCCTCTCAGCAAGATTCTGGCAGGAGATAACAGCGAGACCACAGACACAAGCAGATCACCACAGACTAACAACACCGGGCAGAACCCGCCACTGTTTGTGCTGAATAACAAGTCAAGCCTTTTCATGTTCACTGCGCTGTGTTTGTTTCTACACCTTATGGTTCCCTAAACTCAACCAGGTCTTTATAATTCAGTTGTGTAATAGCCTTGAAACATTGCAGCCCCCTCTCTCCCCACCCCCACCCCCACCCCAACATAGCTTCACAACAAGACCAAGGTATTTGCATTAAAATAGTTGTGGGCGGTGTAGACTGTAGGGGAGATAACCTCTGGTTACATTGGTAAACGTTTGGTTTGTAATAATGGAACATTTTGGAGAGAGATTCCGTGTAGCTTTATTTTGGGGGGTGGGAGGAGAGAGTTGTGGGGTGGGGTGGAGGGGGTTTCAAAGAAAGTATTGTTTTCCTAAATTTATGCGATTCCTTAAGCGTTTTCTTTTCTGCTTCGTTCATCAACGTTTCCTTTGATTTTTTGTCCCCCAAATAATCCGCGCCCACGGCAGGGAAACAGCGAGGACGGCCGCAGAAGCATTTCCGGAACATTGGCGACGTTTGCTTGATTAAGAGCAGCGACGACAGCAGCTGCGATTCCGACCTGGAGACTGACAGCGATCCCAACTCCTCCCCCGCCTCCGCCATGGAGATATCCGAGGACAACGATGTCATCGCCCTGGATCCTCCCATCAACGGATTTCAGTCCGCGGAGAAAGGTAACAACAACAACAACAAGTTTGCATTTATACAGCGGCCTTCACCCAGGGTTGTGTCAGAAGGAGGACATTTAGCCCATTGTGCCTCTGCCTCTGCCTCTGCCGGCTCTTTGAAAGAGCTACCAACAGTCCCCCTCCCCCACTCTTACCCCAACTGCCCCACTCCCCCACTCGTACCTTACCCCACAGTCCTGCACATTTTTTCCTTTTTCAGTCCCTATCCAATTCCCTTTCGAAACCCACTGTTGAATCTGCTTCCATCGGCCTTTGAGGCCGTACATTCCAGACTGTAACAACTCTCTGGGTAACAGCATGTCTCCTCGTCTCCCCTCTGGTTCTTTTGCCAATTATCTTAAATCTGTCCTCCGGTTACCGACCCAGCCACACACCAGAGGAAACAGTTTCTCCCTATCTCCTTCTATCAGAATCACTCATAAATTTGAACACGTGAATTAAATCCCAGAACAATCCCACTCTCTATTCTCTCCACATAAACAAAGTCACTCATCTCTGGTATCCCCAAGGAATACAGTGTGGGGAAGCGAGGTGTGTGGGAGATTGCCACACCACATAGCCTGGGGCTTCCACAAGGAATAGGCTCAACACGTCTGACACGGGAATTTCCGTGTGTAGGTGGGCATGCACAGAACGCTGTGTGATTCCGGACGCTGTTCAGCACCACACGTTGCTGGGTGTGTCAGACGCCCGCCCCCAGCTGCCCAAATCAATACCCTCCCTTTTCCACTCGGGAGGCGCTGTATAAATGTCGACGGTTTATGGCGCCTTCTTTCCTCTGGTGCGGATGATTAATCCGAGCTGTCCTCCCCACACAGCAACACTAGAATATGTGGAGAAAGTCAAGCTGGAGCTGCTAGCCAAGGTGGCTGTCCTGGGAAAAGATCTACCTCTCAACACACTGGACGAACTGATTGACTTGTTTGGTGGCCCTGAGCACGTGGCTGAGGTAACGTTAGGAGGCTGGCGTACCTCGCATTGCCTTGGTTGCGGAGTCCTGGAGTTTAGTGGTTAGAGCGCTCGCCTCGCGAGCGAGAGGACCCGGGATCATTTCCCGGGAAGGGCGAAACCTTAGGCAACTTTCCTTACTCCGCGCACACACCTCTGTTTACCAGCAGTAAGTAGGAACCTGTTTGTTAGTCAATTAGTGGATTGCTTCAATAGATAAGTAATAATAATTTGGTCATTCAATCCACGACTGTTTGTGGGGGACGCAACCGGGCGCAATTGGCTGCCCCGCTTCGCCCACAAAATACACAGTTAATTGACTTTACAGTATAGTCTGTGAACAACAACAAATTACATTTGTAAAGTTCCTTTACACTTCTGGAGGACGTTCCCGAGGATGCTGGAGTGTCAGAGATTTGACACGCAGCGCTTTGAAACATTCTCCAAGACGTGATAAATACAAGGATTATTACTACTATTATTATTATTATCTCATTATCCTTCGGCGTTTCCGCAGATGACGGGGAGGAAGGGCCGAGTGGTTCGCAAAGCCGACGGCTCGGTTTGTTACGAGTCTCGAGCGGAGCAGAACCTTTCCATCGACCACGTGAACTTGAAGGAAAAGGAGCGATTCATGAACGGGGAGAAGGTGAGTTGGTTACCGTAGCGCTGATCAAAAAGGGGAGTTTCTCCCTCCCTCCCTCCCTCCCCCCCTCTCTCTCTCGCTCTTTATCAAATGCATGGATTATTATTATTGTTCAGTTTCCGGACACACCCTCCCGCCCGCCTGGTCTGGGTATATGTTTGTGGGGCGGAGACTGTATATATAATATATATATTGGATTGATTCTCGCTAACGCACAGGTGTTTGTGTGATTTGTCCAGTTTGTGGCCATTATCTCTGAAGCAGCGAGTTCAGGGATTTCACTTCAGGCCGACAGGAGGATAAAGAACCAGCGGAGGAGAGTGCACATGACCCTGGAGCTGCCCTGGAGTGCTGACCGCGCCATCCAGCAGTTTGGTCAGTCACCGGAGAGGCTCCGACAATCGCTGAACGTTTAATCTTTGTGTCTTGTGCTGGTACTCGTTCTCCTACTGGAGCTAACGGCTCCATCCCCCTGCTCTCTCTCCCCATCGTGTCTGTGCTGGGGCTCGCTCCCCCACTGGAGCTCTCTACTCTAACCCCATTCCCTGCTCTCTCTCCCCATCGTGTCTGTGCTGGGGCTCGCTCCCCCACTGGAGCTCTCTACTCTAACCCCATTCCCTGCTCTCTCTCCCCATCGTGTCTGTGCTGGGGCTCACTCCCCCACTGGAGCTCTCTACTCTAACCCCATTCCCTGCTCTCTCCCCCCATGGTGTCTGTGCTGGGGCTCACTCCCCCACTGGAGCTCTCTACTCTAACCCCATTCCTCTGCTCTCTCCCTGTATTTTGCAAGAAGTGGTAACTGTTCAGCCATTCGGGTGTGTGTGTGCTGTTTGACTGACTGTGGGATTGCACTGTATTTCTTCCATTATCTAACGCTTATTGTCATTTCAGGCCGCACTCACAGGTCAAACCAAGTGTCGGCTCCGGAGTACATCTTCCTCATCTCTGAACTCGCTGGTGAAAGACGCTTTGCTTCCATAGTGGCCAAGCGGCTGGAGAGCCTGGTAATGTCACCCACTTTAGTGCGGAGCAACAAGAACTCCCTAACGACATAGAATAATAATCCTGGCATTTGATACAGAGCCTTATCACGTCTTCGAGGCGTCTCAAAGGGCTTCACAGGATAGACTGTAAAATGGAGCAGCTGCGTATTTTGTTGAAGAATTAACAGTAAACAACAGCAAAATACATTTACACATCGCCTTCACGGGGGAGGATAGCTCAAGGCACTGGACAGTTAAGGGTTTGCAGTCGAGCTGGGGGCGGGGATCAAGAGGCGGGGAGGGTAGGCGGTGGGTGGGGGTAGGAGGGTGGCCAAAGTGGGAGGTCTTGAGACGGGCGAAGGAGGCGGCAAAGCAGAGGGATTCGGGGGGTGGAATTCTGGAGGGTTGGGGCTGAGGCCAAGCTGTTCAGTAGAGGCTAAAAGTATTCCTCACACAGCGAGGTGGGAATGTGGGATTCTCTGCCTCAAACCACCGTCCCAGCCCCAGCGGATTCCCATCAATTCCTGGATGGATATTTTTGAAAAGAGGAACGAGTAATAGTTACCGGGAGCGAGTAGCCGGGTGCGGAGGCAACTCCAGCCCTGTAAGTAACTGGAGGGGGGGCGGGAATAAAGATTCAATAAGGATGGATGGCAAACAGATTTACTAGGAAACTGCGATGAATGGTTCAGTCCCACAGACACACAGACTAATGCTGAGACTTTGCTGTTGCTGACAGGGGGCACTGACCCACGGTGACAGGAGAGCCACAGAATCCCGAGACCTGAGCAAGTTCAACTTTGACAACAAGGTAGGACAGAGCAGAGCCACTGAGACGGGAGTCACTATGCCCTTCACTGCATTGTGGACCACCGTGTGTGTTGGTGTTGGTGTTGGGTGGGGGGGGCAAAGCAGGAGCCCACTCCCCCTCCCACCCCGTTAGCACTGGTGTATTCTGTGTAAATGTGTGTCAGACATTTCACTGGGCGTCATGGAGCTTTCCACCACAGGAGGAGGCCATTCTCAACCCACCACTTCTCTGCTGGCTCTCGGAGTGAGCTGTGCATTCGGGTATTATTAGAAATAGTGAGAGAGAGCGCGAGAGAGAGATACAGAGAGAGAGAGAGAGATAGAGCGAGAGAAAGAGCGAGAGAGAGAGATAGAGAGAGGGAAAGAGTAAGAGAGAGCGCGACAGAGAGAGTTCCAAGTTGCTCTCATGCACCTCCTTGTGGTCCGTTAGAGAACAGCAGGTCACGGGGAGTTGGGAATCGGTCGCTTTCCGGCTCAGCCGCAGAATAGTCAAAAATAGTTCCCGGATTTTCCCCCTATTTTACCCCGGTGCTTACTCCTCGTTTACTCCATAGCTACGCCCTGTTTACTCCTCATTCACCACCCGTTTGCTCCCAGTATTAGCTCATTTATATACTGTGTTAATAGTTATGTTAATATGTGTGTGTGTGTGATCGGATGGGATGTGTAAAGCTGTTTCGAGCGCCGTGTTTGTGACGAGCTTGTGTCTGAGTGAGTTTTACCCTCCGTTCCCAGTACGGAAGCAGAGCACTGGATAAAGTCATCAAAACCATCCTGGGGCAGATCGAAAACAGAGTACTGCCTCCCTCAGATTACCTTGGGGGGCCCATCGATTTCTTTGCAGGTAAGAAGTGGGTTCATTGCCATAAAACTGTGACCTGACAATAATAATAATAATAATAATAATCCGAGCACTTGATACAGCGCCTTTCGTGTCACATCTCCAAGTGCTTCACAGAATTTGCTATAAGGCGCAGTGACTGTGTAGTCTGATGGTGATTTACACTTGGAGTCCTGTAGCTTAGTGGCTGGAGCACTCGCCTCACAAGCGAGAGAACCTGGGTTCGACTCCACGACTGTTTGTGGGACGCTGCTGTGCGCAGTTGGCTGCACTGTTCGACCGCAAAGTATACAGTCACTATAGTTTACAGCATATTCTGTGAAACGCTTTGAAACGTCTCGAAGACTCCATATTAAATGCAAGGATTATTATTATTATACTTAACCTGCCGACTAAAGGCACATATTAAGTTTCCGACGCTTTGTTTCAATGTAAAAAAGAAAGTCTGCTTTTGAAAACATTATCAAAGGAGGGATTTCTGTCTGTATCTCTGAGACAAAATGGAAATGTTTAAACCGTTTGGGGGGTGTGGGTGTGGGAAGGAAATCTTATGAAATCCTACACGTGTGTATGTTACAGACATGAAGAAGGGGCTGACAGCTGTCGGGGTGTTTTGCAAAGAGAACCGTTATGGATGTATAAATGTAGAGAAGGGTAAGAATTTATATATATATATGTGTGTGTACAAACTTTACTGAATTACCGTACAGTAATGACCGTGTTAACATAAGCATCACAGTTATTTAACAAATGCTAAAGTACCGGCAATGATCCTGACGGGAGTTGTGTGTTTGTGTCTCAGACTGCAGCATCACCAAATTCCTCAATCGGATCCTGGGTCTGGAGGTTCACAAGCAAAATGCACTTTTTCAATATTTCACTGACACCTTCGATTATCTCATCGACAAGGACAAAAAGGATGGAAAATACGACATGGGGATCCTGGGTAGGTCAGAGCTAAAGTGTCGTCGTCGGTAACACCACCAGCTCCCCACCTCTCTCTCTCTAATCTCTCGCTCGACCTGTAGCGGTCCCTGGTACCCAGAGAGGGCTCAGAGGGATGGAGTCCTGTGGTGTAGTGCTTAGCCCACTCTCGCCTCACAAGCGAGAGGACCTGGGTTCGATTCCCAGGCGGGTCAGGACGAAACCTCAGGCAAGTTTCCTTCCTCCGCGCACACCTCTCAGCGGGTGGATTGTGCTCCTGCTATCTATACTCCCGCTGGGCTGGTTTCCATCTTAACAGAATCGCTTTAACAGGATGTCAAAGGCCGGCGCCGTGCCAACCCTCACCAATCTGTGGCTCTTCCCATTTCCCCAGATTTAGCTCCGGGAGTCGAGGAGATCTACGAGGAGAGTCAGGAGGTTTTCCTGACCCCGGGTCACCCTCAGGATGGACAAGTGGTTCTGTACAAGGTAAACCCCGGTCTTTATATCCCTCCCTGCCTCGCTGTGTGTCGCTCTGCACACGGGCACATTCACAGGGAAACGGGAGAAATTGTATAAATAGCAGAGGTGACGGAGGTCTTGTTTGTTCTCTGCAGATCAGTGTGGACAGGGGTCTGACCTGGGAAGAAGCTTATCAGAAGTCACAAGCGTTGACGGGGACTTTCGATGGTTTCTACCTTTCGTACAGGGTTAGTATCAGGTCTCACGGACGGTCACACACTCACTCACTCACACTCACTCACTCACACACACGCACTCACACACACGCACTCACACACTCACACACTCACTCACTCAAACTCACACACACGAGTAATTACAGTCAACCCTGGACTCTCGGAACAAAGGAAGAAATAAAACCTAATTGAGGTTTCAAAAGAACCTGCCATTAGATTCCAAACTCCAACCCAAACAATGATGGACATTTTCAGCATTAGTTCCGCAGACCCAATATTACTCCAATTGCAAATAAACAGGCACTACACTTAATATCAGAGCACACTGAGATGCCTTGACAATGTGATGAGGCTCTATATCAAGTGGAAAGATTATTATTATAACATAAAATAATATTGCTAACAGCTTGTCCCCAGCTAGGCAGGGCGAGGGGACTCAAGTCTAATCACAGCATTTGGTTATAATAAAATCCTGCTGTCTGCCTGTTCCTCTTTCCGCAGCTGAGAGGGACTGAACCGTACCCACTTCTGGCAGAGCAGCATACAGCAAAGCATTTTGTTTTGTACAAACCAAACATCGGGAAACAGATACAGCCCGAAAGCCTGGATAACTTGAAGAAGAAATACAAGAAGGTGAGTGAGAGTTAAGGACAGGGTCCTTTCACGCTGTTAGTTACAATTCCTTGAACGGGTTTGAGGCAGTAAACCCTCTATCATAGAATCATAGAATCATACAGCACAAAAAGAGGCCATTCGGCCCATCGAGTCTGTGCCGGCTCTTTGAATAGAGCAATGTAGTGTCAATCCCACTCCCCAGCCCTTTCCCCATAACCTGCAAACCCGTCCTCCTCAAATACCCGTCCACCACGTTTTTAATCGGCCTCGACCGCCCTTTCAGGCGATGCGTTCCAGATTCAAACAACTCGCTGCGTGAAAACCGAGCAGTATTCTAACTGAGGCCTAACCAGTGTTTTATATCGGTTAATCATAACCTCCTGACTCTTGTACTCTGTGCCCCTAGTATCCCATATGCCCTTTTTACAGCTTTATCTCCCTGTCCTGCCACCTTCAAGGATTCATTTACCTGCCCCCCCCCAGGTCTCTCTGTTCTTTCACCCCCTTAAGATTGTATTTCCAGCCTATATTGCCTCCATTCATTCTTTCTACCAAAATGCATTACCTTGCAATTCTCCACATTGAAATTCATCTAACATGGCAAGGCAGCAGGAACAGTATAATTAATTTATTTAATTTAATTAAATTGTTTAATTTATATTGACGTGAGCAGGATTCACGGGCTGGAAATTAGCAATTTCAGGACAGACACCAGGAAGTGTTTCTTCACTCTATATAGAGAGAGTCACTCTATGTCTGTCCTTCGGTTGAGACCTTAAACCTGTCCAGGTGGACATTGAAGATCCTGTGACACTATTCAAAAAGAGAAGGGAGTTTCTCTCTCTTTCTCTCTCTCCTGGTGTCCCAGTCAACAATCCCCCAGGTAAAATCGGTCACTCACTCCGTGGCTGTTTGTGGGACGTTGTTGTGGGTAAACTGACTGCCGTGTTTCGCCCACAAAATACACAGTCACTACACTTTACAGTATATCCTGTGAAGCGTTTTGAAGCGGTTCGGGCAAAGTTAGGAGAGTGCGGATTACTTTGACTCTTGTCAGGATCGGTGCAATAATTTAATAAATATATATTTTTTCTATCTTAGGTTGAACCAGATGAGGCTAAATTGTACTGGGAAAGACTGTACAAGTTCTCCCTCCAGAAATGCAGTCACGCCTCATGGTAAGGGGTTTGCTCTGTTGCTTTAACTTCCATCGTGCGCACTTCCCTCTCTCGAACAAGATTATAATAACGCAGCACTGAGGCTAGAGTCCCTGTTTCCCCTCTTCTACACTCCTTTATTTCCCTCTCCTACACCGCTCTATTCCCCTCTCCCACATCCCTCTATTCCCCCCGCCTTATCCAAGGTAAAAAGCTCTAACCTGCCCACTGTTTCCTGCTAAGTTCTTTCCTCTCGATCCTGATTGCATCCCAGGAAATGGGGAACCTTTTGATCATTCGCATGTGCAAGTCAGTGCTGAGGCTGATGCGATTATTTCCCTGCGTCCTCTCCCTGTTCACCCTCAGGACCGGCAAGTGCAAGTTAGTGCAGCAAGGCAAGGACTGCTGTCAGGGAATGCGGATCCGCCATTACTACATGCTGTGCGGGGCGCTGCTGCGGGTTTGGAACAAGGTGGGAAACATCATGTCTGACGTCACGAGTTCCAGTCACTTACAGATTGTGCGGCTGAAAACCAAACACCAAAAGAAGCAAGTCGGTGAGTTCCGTGTCATTGCTTTCACCATTTACAAGGCAAAACTGTAGTCAAATCCTTACTTTACTCCACACACGCCCCTGTTTACCAGTTCAGCAGTCAGTAGGAACCGGTTGTTAGTTGATTGGAAGATCGCTTTTCCGGGTGTAATAATTCCTTCAAACAAAAAAAAATAATCTGGTGACTTCAATCCACGACTGTTTGTGGGGACAGACGCTGCTGTGCACCAATTGGCTGCCACGTTTCGCCCACAAAATACACTGTCACTACACTTTACCGTGTATCCTGCGAAGTGCTTTGAGACGTGATCAGGCGCCGTATCAAACGCCAGGAATATTGTCCTTGTTATCATTAATGTCATTGTTAATCTGCAGGTATAAAGATCCCCGAGAGCTGCGTGAAGAGAGTGATGGACGAGCTGAAGAAAATGCACAACGAGGTGAAAAAGAAGCACGAGGAATCACGGCTCCAGCTGCTGGCCAGCCAGGACCTGCAGCTCTCCCCAAACCCCGTACAGATGCCGTTACCGTTGCCGTTACCGGCCGTACAGCAGCCACCCTTCGCTAACGAGACTCAGATCCTGTCGGATTCCTTCGACCCTGTGCTGGTCCTGCAGGAACTGCTGGGAATCGGCTTCGACCTGGGGCACGAAGATCAACTGATCAGCCAGGACCGACAGTCAGTCATCCAGTTCGGGCAGCCCTCACACCTGTGGGACGCGGGCTGAGAGGGGCTGAGGACCAGCCAAGCCGCTCCACTCCGCTCTGCTGAAGTGCCTGACGCCAAAGTCAAACAGACCTTCTCCTTTCACCACCAACAAGGTCCAGGCTGGAAATTTTGACAACGTCATTGACTTTCCCCACGACAGTGCCTGCGTCTTAATCAACAAACAAAATACCGGGGACAAAGCTGTGCGTTCTCTTCGGAAGCCGTTCTTCTGTGAAGTTGGCTTCGAAGGCGGGTTTCCGCCAGCCTCGAATCGTCGAGTGGGTTTGGGTGTCACTGGAGACTTCCAAAGTTACCAACTCTCTAACCCTCTCTTCTCCCCCCCCCCCTCAACCCCCCGTCCTCAACCCCTCCCTCCTTCGCTCCATCGCTGTAGGTATCAGCGAGTTTCTCTGCAGGGATTTGCACAAGTGAAAGCTAATGAGGAAGGAGAAGGGGTTGTGGAGGAGAAACACAGCTAAACACAGGAAACTCCTGATAACCCCTCGCACCGAGGGAAAAGGGCTCAGTGAGGAGTTATCAGGAGTGACGTGTATGTATGAATACTCAACGCGGATGGGATACTGACTTAAGCGCGATGACTTAAGTGTCGGTGACAGGTTAAAGCCAGGGTCGAGTTACCAGGAGTTAACTCTTTAACGAGGTTCAACGGTTGCGAACTAAACCGAGTCCCAGCCGAGCGCAAGCTCCCTGCCCCCCCCGTCCTCCGCCCCCCCCCCCCGTCCCCCGTCCCCCAACGCAGAGTCCAGCAAAACGTGAGTGAAAAGTCTGCCTTTCTGAGAAAGAGAACCGTTTGTCTGTCTCCTCACCGTGTTACCTGCTGTCGGCACAACTTCTAAATCTCAAAAAAAAAAGCTCCTTTTCAAGGGGGATTTAAATAAGCGTTTAATTAACGGCGATGTACATTACAGCACAGTCAAACTATTCAGCAACTAACGTACTTCAACTAATTAACTGCACCCAACACACAGTGGGATCCCAACACACAGTGGGATCCCAACTTACAGTGGGATCCCAACACACAGTGGGATCCCAACTCACACAGTGGGGGGCGCAGACGGAGAGAATTAAAGTGCTGGACACAGGACCTGACTTGATAGGGGACACACCATTTGGGCAAAGTAGAGGCATTGCGGAATTTTAACTTATTTCCTTCATTCCATTGTGGATTTTCTTTTGTAAGTAACATTTTGTTTTAAACCTATCGTTTCTGTCGCGATTCTTTTTACTTTTCTTCCCCTTAATTTATATTTCTGTGACTTGTTCCCTTGTCCCTCTCCCCCCACCCCATCCTCTCCCCCACACCACCCCCATCCTCTCCCCCACACACCACCCCCATCCTCTCCCCCACACACCACCCCCATCCTCTCCCCCACCACCCCCACCGACCACCTCGTCGTCCGCAGGGGATCTGCAAATCCAAACAATTCCGAAATAGAAGCAGAGGAGGGGTTCAGTTCAGTTCTGGGGTGAGATTGTCGAGATTCCTGATCGCGGTTTTTTGATGTCATTGCAGCGTTTACTTGGGGTTCAGGGAAAATTCTCTGAATCCAGTGGTTAGACCGGGGTCAGGAGGGTGCGGTTGGTTGTTGGTTGTAAACAGCATCAATCTCTTTAATTAGTTGGTCATTAAGTGAGACGGGGACTCGACAATCATCAGCTGTCCACGTTGCACCTGATGGATGGGGTAATCAGTTGGGAGGGAGGGGGGGGTTTTGCTTAAGGAACTCTCCTTGAACCAAACTCGTTGTGTTGCGGTCGGGAGACAAACCCACGTCCAACACGTTGGGGGAACACGGGTGCATTTTACAGGAAAAAAGCAAAAGCCAAGCATCGAACCCCCCAAAACTACCCGTAACGCCGGAAAGCAAAGCTGCGCTAAAGTCACTGCGGTTTGGATGGGCTGAGAGTTAAAAGTGATCGAATTTTGAACGGTTCTATACTTTAAACGTCATTGACTGTACAGTGATGGCTTTTGGCTCATTCCCCTCAGGGCTCAGTCTCTGCAGATCCACCAACTGTGTGTACTCACCCGGTCCTGTTGTGCTGAAAGGAACCCCGGACACAGGTCTGCGTGTGTGTGGGGGGGGGGGGGGCAGGTGGTGGGGGAGGAGGTGGTGGTGGGAGGAAGAGAAAGTGAAATGAAAATTGATCCAATTTTTCCACCGACTCCACATGATATGACCCGACAAATCGATGTTATATCGTGAGTCAACTTTTAACGTAAATTTTAAACAAAAGATTTTTTTTTAATTCAGGGACTGCTGCAAAGCTTTTTTTTAAAAAATAAATAAAGAAGAAACCTGCTTTAACCTGCCATTAGACAAATTTGGATGCACTGTATTATTATTATTAGAAACCCAAGATTAATTGCTATGTGCCCTTATACTACTATCAGAGTATTCTAATTAGGATAGAACACAAATACCAAAGTATTCTCCATCTTACGTTGCCTGGTATAAATTTCTCTGTCTCAGGAACAGATCCGATGGCCCCCTTTTTTCTACCTTTTGTATATCAGGGTTCTCGACGTGAATTGAACATTCACGTTACTTTTTTTTTTGTTCGTTCATTAAAAACAGTACATTTTGACTTTTTTACATAAATTATTTTGTTAAACCAATGTGGTTCTATTGATTGTAGCTATTGTATATGCTGTGGGTATTTGTAAACAATGCAAGCACTTTGCCTACTTACAATTTTACTGGGTTTTGTCTTTATTTTCTATGTGTATTTATAAGTGTAGGAAATGAAGTGGTATACAGTATATGTAAAAAAAATCAAAATGTGCCTTAAAACTAATTATTCTTAATTTTCTACTTTTGTCGACAGAATATAGTAGCATGCTTTCAATTTTATGATAAAGACTATTTTCTTTTATATATATATATATAACTCGCAATTCAGTCTCTGAATGTACGTGTGCTTTTGTTTTCGGCATTTTTTTTGTAATATATTAAAAGAGAACGTCTACTTGATACTTAATTGTCGAACAGTCATTGTTGGTACCAAACAATATCAATATGGTCTCCCAAAGCCCACAAGACAGTTGCACTAAAGATTGTTTGTCTTATGATGCAATATTCTCATTTTGCAGCAATAAAGGTTGCGTAAATCTGCTTGTCTTGGGCTGAAAGTGTTTTTCGGTTATGCCTCCGCCAGTGAGTGGCAGATCGGGTCTGGAATGTCGTGTCCTCTGCAGTTTTTTATCATTCCGAACTTCCTTTTCCCTCCAATTGAAAAAGCGTCAAAGATGGCCTTCATTTACACACACCCTTCACGTAGGACAACACATTATATATTTATATTGTGGTATCAAGGGATATAATAATACTTGTGTTTGACATAGTGCCTGATCACAACAAAGCACTTAATATGAGGCAAGTGTAATTGGACTTGAGGTATCGATCACCCATGATCTAATAGGATGATGGAACAGGCTCAAGGAGCTGAATGGCCTCCTCCTGCTCCTACGACTCACCAGCTTATCCTACGTTCTACCGCTTCCAATTGCCAAGTACTGTTCCCCAGTCTCGACCGGAGCAAAAACACCTACTAAAGATTCACGGAAATTGGGAATTTAATTCCATTAATAGTGGCCGAGTTTACATTTTTATAAACTGAAGCTCACCAGTTGGAGAGTTTGGGGTAATATTTTATTTTACAAACTGTATACAGGCAAGGATCCAAGAGGCCCAAATGATGCAGGAAAAAATTAATCCAAAAAGCATAATATAATGGAGACACAGACTGCTGAATAGGAAATCCCAACCAAAAAAAACTCAAAGACAGCGTTATATACACCAGCGTTCGAACGCCCAGGGGGTTGCACGCCACTGACATCCGGTTCACCTTCCCTTACGTCACAGGTTTAAAGGCAGACCATCATTGGTCTGGGCTGAAACACTGATCTATACAGTTAGTGCAATGAGCTTGGCTTCGGATGCAAATCCACCAGCTTCTTCATCTCATCTATAGGAAATTGGGAAGATCCTTTTCAACGACCTGTGTGAAAAGAGGAAATGTGAAGGTACAAATCAAGCTCAGTGTCTGCCTTGACCTACAATTACCATCAGGGGTTTAAACCTCACCAAAAAAGGTCAGCATTTATGAAGAATTGTGTTGACTTTCTCATCAAGTCTGCAGCCAAAGTTTCCCTGTGCTCTTCTGGACTGGGCCATTAACACATCAGACTCCATCCAGCCAAATGATTCCCATCCTCTGCCTCTATCTTACCAATAGGCAGTAAGAACTATTAAGTTTTTTTTAAATCAATTATAAATACCCATTTTGGGGGATTGGAATTCCAAAATGGGTGAGAAAAAAATTCAACAAAATCTATTTTCATAAAAAACATCTTCACTGGTGCTAACAGGAAATGGTGTGTTGAGCTTTTAGAGCGAATTACTAAACTGTTAGCGTGTGAGCAAACAGGGAATATTGCCAAATTCGGAGAGGTGGTGTTAGGGGAGGGGGGGGGGGGATTGTGGGTCACTGGGAAGGCAATTCCAACAAAGAAAAAGAAGTCAGGACAATCCTTGTTTAAACTAACTTGCTTTTCCATTTACCTGATTCTTTTCTCTCCTCCACTGGTCTCTGTCTAAATTCTTTCAAAGTCTTTCAGTTTCCTCTCCTGTCGGGTCTCTCACTGAATAACTAGCCGAGGACCTTTTGGACCAAGCTTTCCTACTCAGAAATACAAAACCAAACTCTTCACGTCTGACAAACTCTATCCCTCTCTACACCGGAACCGCAAGTCAAACCTGAGTGATTAGCGATGCGAACGGAGGTTAGTTGGTGACGATAGCAGCAAGTTTTAATAGTCCAGCCCAGGAGGAAATCCCCACTCAGTTCCTCATTGAGGCACATTCACTTGCGAAGTGGCTGAGTGCTGGTCTGACTAAACCTGAAGTTACTTAACATGACACTGGCCTATTTTAATCGTTTGATTTAGGAAACCAGAAACCAAAGCCATCACAGATCCCCAGATGCCTGGATTGGGACTGCAACTCTCCACTGTTACAACCCATTAAATAAAATAAAATTAAAATCAATGTTACGGTTCACACAAAGAATGGCAGGTTGTGATGTGCTTACCTGAGGGTCATCAATAGGAGAATATCTCTTAACAACCTGACCTTCACGATTAATCAGAAACTATAGAGAAAAAAAACACAAGTTTATGTCAGTCACCAATCATCCACTCAGCGAGCGCACGGATTAATAAAATTCAGGAAAAACAGGATGGTTTCCGTGTATTCCTGTCCCCCAGCAGCAAATGGGAGGAAATTTAGTAAAACTGGGAACCAGTAGAGAAACCCATAGCAGTAACTGCCCCAACCCAATCGGAACCCATCCCGAGGGTCAAAACTCTGCTTTTTAATCGCGGTTTCTTATGCGGGAGGAAGAGAGGGAGGAGCACACGGGACATTGAAACATTGCTGCGTTACCTTAGTGAAGTTCCACTTGATGGCACTGTCAAGAAAAAAGAAAAAAAGAAATGTGATGTTTTTTTTCCAGGAACGAAAATCAGAGTTGTTTAAAAGTATTGACATTGCTGCGGTGGTTCAATCTATGAGCTGAATGGAGACCGGGTGAGACCAACATAGCACTGGGTCCTCAGCCCTGAGACTAGGTTCAAGCCAAGCCCACAATAAAGGGACAGCACCTCTCTCCAGATCGGAGAAGGAGGGTGTTTGGGTGCAGTAAATGATACCTCTCCTTCTATCCCCCATAACTTGCCTCCTCCTGTTCCCAAGTTCTTATTTAAAAGCCTAAATGTTTTAAAAACAGAAACAAAATGAAGACAAGCTCTGTTAAGTATGGACAGAGGAGACACTCTGGCCCCTCTCCAGGCGAGCACACACAAGCTGGTAATCTTGCTATTAGGATGTGACGGACGAGGAGGGGATGGGTTTGACAGAGCTCCTGTCTCCACAGAGGCCAATGAACAGTTTGCTGGTTACAAAGCTGTGAAGATGACTTACTTCCCGAGGGTGCCTTTACCCTTCGGCTGATCTTTCAACCATTTCCAGAGTGGGTGTGCGTTCTCTCCGTTCACCTCAACCTTACTGAACATGTCAAAGTTCACATCGAAGCCTTTGGCAAACTCTTTAATCTCTGCATTACTTCCAGGTTCCTTCACAAATCAAAATGTGTGCGCGGGGTGGTGGGGGGGGGGGGGAAGGAGGGGAAGGATGAGAGGGAAAAAAAAAGTTAAGCAACTTTCAGGTTAGAAGTGTAAATTCAGTTGGTGATGTTAATCATAATAATTCTGATATAGCGCCTTACTACATCTTCAAGATGCCTCAAAGAGCTTCACAGAATATACTGTAATGTGAATTGACTGTATATTTTGTGAGCGAAACGCGGAAGACAATTGCGCTCAGCAGTGTCCCACAGTTGTGGATTGAGTGACCAAATTATTATTATTTCAAAATTTATTATGAAATGTGAAATTAGTTCCACTGAAATAGTTTCCAGATGGACAATCATTCTGATCACTGTCATTACCCTGTGGTAACCTCACACCTCTACCCTCTGAATGAAGAAATGTTTTCTCAACTCAGTTCTGAAAGGCTGACCTTTAATCCGGAGATGATGACCCCTAGTTTTAGATTCTCCAACCGGGGGAAACAATCTCACACTATCTACCCTGTCAAGACCCTTAAGAATCTTATAGGTTTCTATAAGATCACCTCTAATTCTTCTATATTCTAGAGAATATAGGTCTAGTCTACTCAACCTCACCTCGTAGGTCAACCCCCTTATCCCAGAGAAACCAATCTAGTAAATATCCTTTCTTAGATAAGGAGACCAAAACTGCACACAATATTCCAGGTGGGGACTCACCAAGGCCTTATACAACTGCAGCAAGACTTCCCTACTCATGTACTTTGCAATAAACGCTAACGTGCTATTAGCCTTTCTAATTGCTTGCTGTACCTTTCTGTGACTGGTGTACAAGGACACCTAAATTCCTCTGAGTACTACCTAGTCTCTCCCCCTCTGGAAAATAATCTGCTTTTCTATTTTTTTCTACCTAGGTGAATAACTCCCACATATTATACTCCATCTACCATCTTCTTGCCCACTAACTTAACCTATCTATATCCCTTTGCATCCTCCTTGTGTCCTCTTCACAGTTTACTTTCCCACCTAGCTTTGTAAGGAGAGATGATCTGGACTTTAACCAGCTTAGAATCTAGACCACCACCATGACTACCCCTCTATCCCCCAATCCCCACCCAACTAACCTCGATGATTCAGGCTTTCACAACAATCTCACATAATCACCTAAGACAGTGAACAGCTCAGAAGAACCTAAACAGGTTCTTCTTTCAGAATATACTCACTCTTTCTCACTCAAATGCATACACACACTCTCCCTCTTTCTCGGTCACTGACATAGACACACACAATCTCTCTGTCACACACACTCTCTCTCACACAAGGCTATTTGACTGCCGGTATTAACCACAGCTCACCTGTTTCCCGAACTGGTTACACGGGAAACCAAGGATGCGTAAACCTTGCTCAGCAAGCTTGGCGTGCATTTTAGCGAGCTGAGTGTAGTTTACTGCAGTCCTTCCTCATTTGGATGCCAGATTGGTTATAATGCAGACAAGCCCCCTGAATAGACAAAAGAAAGATAAAGGTCTGGCTTACTGATGGATAAAATTAGGCAGTAAATCGATATACTCTGAGAACTGTCTGGGGAAGTGAGAAGGTCATAGAATCCAGTGACCACATTCGCTCACCTGTACTTCTCTAGCGAGACATCGTTGCCCTCTATGTCCGTCACAGTGAATTCGTAGATGGATTTGGCTGCCTTCCAGTCTGCTGGTTGTGCACTCTGAAAGGCAAAGGTAAACCATGAATAACAGTTGAAAATAGCTGGAGAAAAAACAAACTAACTGTGGAAGTGACCGCGACAAACAAAAGGTCGACTTGTACATGTCGTGCGCAGACTAGGCTTTTGAGCACCGCCCACACGATAGGAACCTGGAGCTCACTCCAACCACCAGCATCTCCAAATATGACCTCATGCATTCAGACAAGACTGAGTTTGTATTAACATCTGGACGGTCACCAACCGTTTACACAAACATCGGGCAACGAGGGCGGGAGATACGCAAGCAATGTCTATTAGCTCATCCACCCATTCTGCCTCGCGCGACCCCACTCTCCAGACAACCAGACTTTGCCCACGCAGATTTTGAAACCCAGATCAGGTCATGACAACTTTGGAATCGATGGGATGCTCGTAGCCGCCAGATAGACGTCTGTTTTCAAATTCAGAGTGATAACATGTTATCCCTGAACTGTGAGTTATATTTAATACCGAAGATATCTCTGGAAGTGTGCCCTCCTGCACCATAACTCACACATGGAACGGCTCTGAGTGAAGATACCAACAATGTCTCAAGTAACTGGGAAATTCTCAGCTTCGCTCGCACTTTGATGCAGAGTCCATTAATGTCATAACACTGGTACAGGCTGTGAGTCTCAACGCTGAGACGTTCACAAAACACACACCGCGGACGAGTTTCCGACTGCAGCTCCCTGAGGCTTTACAGCAGGGAAGGGGGTTTGTCTTTCTCTCTTCCCCCGTCCGTCCCCCCCACCCTCCCAGCTGTGACCTTCTGCCCAAATTGTTCCGTGCTGCATTCTAATACTCACCGACTGTTAACACAGCCTGAGATTTATTAGGATTGCAGGCAAAAGCTGCCCAAACCAATTTAGCTTCAACAAGCCACACGTGCGCTCCAACGCACAGCGGCCCTCGCTGCTCAGAGAGAGATAGGGTCACTAATCAGAGAGATCACACCGCTCCGAGGGGGGGGGGGGAGAGGGGCCAACATTCACAGACGAGGTGGCGGGAGCAAAGGTTCGACTCTTGTCTAACCTCGAGACTGTGATTAGCTAAGACACAGGGGCCGCCCCGTGCGCTCCCGGCTCTTTTAAGTCGCAGTTCTGCCAATTCAGCAAACATTCGTTTCGGGGTGTTTTTTTTTAAAAAAAAAATACACATATATACATATATATTGATACTAAAAGCAGAAATAACTGCAGGGCAAGCGAAAGCTCACGGCTCTCTGGTGGTGAGTCAGCGAGAGACCGTCCCGAGCGTTCCCATCCCCGCTCTGCACCAAGTTGACGAAGCTTCGATTTAATTATCAGTGCTAAGCTTTGGACTTTGGTATCGGCGGCGCCTCGGGACTAATCCTCGCATTCGACACAGCGCTTGTGCAAACCGTGCGAGAAGGGCAAGAAATAAAGACAATTAAACAGTCTCTCCCCACCCCCCCCCACCCACCCCCACCCGTCCCAGGACCAGAGAGAGAGAGGGTGGGGTGGGGCAGTGCAAGTGATCTCAGGCTTAAAATGAAATGAAACACTGCAGCTCCCACAGGCTGATGGCAATAATAATAATAATAATAATAATCCGTGCGGTTGACTGGGGGCCCCTTATCATGTCTTGGAGACGTCTCAAAGCGCTTCACGGGACGCACGGTCAAGTGTAGTGACTGTGGGCGGAACGCGCCGGTAAAAAAAAACGAATAAAATATATTTCGGCGCAACATTGAAGGATAACAACGATGACCGTCACCACATAAACGGATCGCAGTCAGAACACCGCCGTCGTATCGCACGACGTTGCAGTGGAAACATAAAAAAATAACAACCGCGCGCGACAATGACAGAAATAACAAAACACCGCGAAAAAAAAATAACAGCATTAACAATAGTAATAATATAACAACAATAAGATAATAATAATAATAATAATAATCCGTCCCATTTGATATCGCGTCCCTATCAGAAACGTCTCTCTCTCTCTCAGCGATAATCTCCGGCGATAATCTGTTTAACTGAGTCACGAGGCCGGAGATTGCGGTCCCGGGGATTGCGGTCCCGGGGGGGGGGGGGGAGGCCGGGGGTTGCGGTGTGTGTGTGGGCGCCGGTCTGAAGGGCATCTCTCGGGCCCGATACGGGCGGCGGGAGAGCAGCAGCAGCGGCCGGTGGTGAGGGGCTGAGGGGGGACCCGGTGAGGGAGGGAGGGGGGGAGAGGCGGACAGTAACCCGCCACCCTGACTGACTGACTGACTACCCGCCCCGCCCGCCCCAGCCCCTACCCGCTGCCCCTCTCACCATGGCCGCCGTTGCCCTCGGTCCCCGCAGCACAGCCGCCCCCAACAGCAGCAGTAACCGCCCGCCCTCCCGCAGCGCCGCGCGCATTTATCATCGCTCCCGCCCTCCCGCCCGCCCGCCCGCCCTCGCGCTGCGTCGCTGCGCGCGCGCGGCCGCCTGTGATTGACAGCAGCAGCAACCACCCGCCTGACAGCGCCGCGCGCACCGGCCTATCTCCCGCCCGCCCGCCTCGCGCTGCGTCGCGGCGCACGCACGCACGCACGCACGTACGCACGCATCCGGCCTGTGATTGGCGGCCGCCCCGCCCCGCCCCCTCCTCGCGCGGCCTCTCGTCACGTCACGTCTCGCGTCTGAGCGCATGCGCGGCCATCGGCGGGTCGCGGCTGAGGCTCACGTGCGCCTGCGCCGTACAGCGCGCGCCGGGAGGTGGCGGTTTCCCGTGCGTCCGCCCTCTCCCCACACAGACACAGACCCTCACACACACACACACACACAGAGAGACAGAGACTGAGAAAGGATGGATGACGAGGAGGAGACCTACCGCCTGTGGAAGATCCGCAAAACCATCATGCAGGTGCGGGGGGGGCTTAACGCGAGGCCGAGGCTTGGGCCTGGCCTCTGGGGCCTGGAGAGAGAGAGAGGCCGTCCTGAGCTTTACTTACCATTATAACAATAATAAACGTGTGTGTGTGTGGGGGGGGGCGGGGGGGGAGGGGTGTGGGTTGGGGGGGAGGGTTGGGGGCTTGGGGGGGGGGGGGGGGTTGGGGGGGAGGGTTGGGGGGGGGGGGAGGGAGGGTTGGGGTGTGGGGGCTTGGGGTGGGGGAGGGTTGGGGGGGTCACACAGGTAAATAATAAATCTATAATAAATAATAGTTTCAGCTCCAGTCTTCCCGCGCAGCACTGATCTTAGCCTCCGACGAGGACCAGGGGAGCGGCAGCCACGCTCTCAGCTGCCTCCATCCATCCTTGTGCATTTCTCGCCCACACAAATACAGTCCCCGTTGAACTTCGCAGTATATTCTTTTGTAGACGTCGAGAAGGTGTCTGTGTTGATCAGCGGTTAATTAGCCAAACTGTGAAGTAAATGCACTGGGATGTGTTCTTCCAGAGCAGGACAGGATCAGCGAAACGACGACGATGTCCTATCCTTTTCTATAATTTGCAGCTTTGCCACGACCGGGGGTACTTGGTCACGCAGGACGAGTTGGATCAGACGCTGGAGGAGTTTAGGAATCAGTTTGGAGATAAGCCGAGCGAGGGCCATCCTCGGCGATCAGACTTGACGGTGCTTGTTGCTCATAACGATGATCCCACCGATCAGATGTTTGTTTTCTTCCCAGGTACACAAAGCCGGTTCCTAGGGGTAGCTTTTCCTTTCAGTTTACGCTTTATTCTTTCTCTTGCTCTCACACCCCCCACCCCACACACACCACCACCACCCCCCCCCTGCCCCCCAGTTAATGCTGTGGTTGTTGGCTGGGACAGGAACAGTACAGTAGACAATAATGTTTAGTGAACACTAACCTTCACCATTGTTTTCTGGTATTAACAAATGATGATTTGTTGTACAGAGGAGCCTAAAGTTGGGATTAAAACCATCAAGATGTATTGCCAGCGCATGCAGGAAGAGAACATCACCAGAGCTATCATTGTGGTACAACAAGGAATGACCCCATCAGCCAAACAGTCCCTCGTTGACATGGCTCCCAAGTACATCCTCGAGCAATTCCTGCAGCAGGAACTTCTGATTAACATCACAGAACACGAGGTGAGCTCCGCAGCGATTCAGATGCTCCGGGCCCATTGCGTCTCTGTTTTCCCGTCCGATTTGCAGGGAAACTCTTCACATTAAAAAAAAGTGGAAACAACAACAACAAATCTACATTTATACAGCGCTGTTCACATCAGGAGGACGCCTGTAGACTATGGAACATGTCCATAGTTTGAATATCCACACCATGTGTGAAGGGTGCTCTATAAATGCAAATTGTTGTCGTTGTCAATGTAACGGAAAGAGTCTGAATCACTCTTAATTCACTTCCATTTGTAGCTGGTTCCAGAGCATATAGTGATGACCAAGGAGGAGGTGACAGAGTTACTTGCACGATAGTATCCTTTGTTACAGTGGACGCCACACAGACAGCACAGACATTGCTTGGGCTCTTAAAACACTGGGTGACAGTAATTGTGGTGCATTAGCATAATGTGGTCACTCAATCCACGACTGTTTTTGGGATACTGTTGGGCGCAATTGGCTACTGTGTTTCGCCCACAAAATAGACAGTCACTACACTTTACAGTATATTCTGTGAAGCGATTTGAGACATCTCGAAGATGTGATAAGGCGCAATATCAAATGCAAGGAATATTATTATATACATGTCTTAACTATGGTTCCCAGCAAACTAAAGGAAAGCCAGCTGCCTAGGATACAAGCTGGTGATCCTGTGGCCCGATACTTTGGATTAAAAAGAGGACAGGTACGTATGTGACTGCTGTGGATCAGCAGCTCTCATTCTGTGGAATTCGAGGGTTCCATATAATTTCCAACACATGGAAATTTCCCTATGTCTAAGACAGAGCACTCGCTCTCTCTTCCCCCACCCTAAAGAGTGGGATGCATCCTGCTTTCCTTATCCCAGAAAGTAAAGGTTAAGCATCAAATATAACTTACATTCTCTCTTTGTAACGATTCTCAATCCACGACACTGGTGTATTAAATAACTTCCTTATTCTCCACTCCCAACAATTCAATAATGCAGCCATAAACCCACACTCCAGCATCCTTTTATACTTCCTGCTTCTATTGTCATTGGCTCTTTCTTAAGGGATTTTTGCTTCTTTTACAAAGGATATCCTTTTGCTTGTTTTTAGGTTATTAAGATTATCAGACCCAGCGAAACTGCAGGAAGGTACATAACCTACAGATTGGTACAGTGACCCGTGCTGTGAGTATCTTGGAAGAACATGTCCCAGTGAGATTTCACCCTATTTATTGATTGTAACGTTTGGTTAGGGGGTAAAGCTAATGAGTGCAAAGGAGGTGATCTGTTGAGTCCATTACAACAGAGAAAATGACTGTAAATATAGAGGCTGGAGCTGAAATGATTTGATGTATTGCTGAGGGAATGTGCAGTGGACTAGATTTAGCTCACCGTTTTCAGAAGGCAGCGGAGAAACCAAGCCCTTATCTCTCTCTCTCTCTCATTGTCACAGGTGCGCTGATTTGCCCCGATTCATTGGCAAAGGGAGTCTTTTGGTTAGTTCTATAACCAACCGTATGGGACTTGAAATTTACCTTTTTTTTAAAAAATGAACAGCTTGGTGCTCGTGTGTTGAGATGGCGGAAACGGCCGTTTATACCGATGACAAGAAAGTGAATCGCCATTTAGTCTTAAAGTTCGCATTTTAATAACTCGCTTTTACACTGCATTATGTCATCACGGTTAATAAAGTGAAAGAGCAGCACAAATGTCTGACAGCGCTGTGTTGTTTACATCACACAACGTACTTCTACAATACTTCTACAATCAGAGGTGCCATACATAACATAACATAACATGTAGGAGCAGGAGGAGGCCATTCGGCCCTTCGAGCCTGCCCCGCCATTCAATCATGGGTGATCATCTAATCTAACTCCAGCTAATAACCTGACCCTGCCTTACCCCCATATCCCTTAATCCCTTTTGCAATAAGAAATCAATCTATCTCAGTCTTGAATATGTTCAAGGACTGAGCGTCAACAGCCCTTTGGGGTAGTGAGTTCCATACATACAGAGGAGACATTGAACCAACGTCCCGTCCATCTGTGTCCATTCAAGTGGACGTTAAAAATCCCACGAAAAGCGATGGCAGTTTCTCTGACAAACAAAACCCATCCAATTCAGTCATGAAACTGTGTCCCTAAAGGGTTAACAGCCTGCAAAGAGAACTAGAGCTGAAAGCTTAAAACAACCCCAGTGCACAAAATACACAGTCACTACACTTTACAGTATATTCTGTGAAGTAAGCGCTTTGAGACGTCTCAACAACGCGGTAAGGCGCTGTATCAAATGCAAGGATTATTATTAATTACTGTTGTTGTAAAACTTAACTTGGATACAAAGGTGAAGTGCAACACGGAACACCAAGGGCAGTGGGGCTAATTATCTGGGAAAGGTCCAAATAGCCGGACTGTTAGGAAATCGATGTCTGTCTCTCTGTCTGTGTCTCTGGGCTCTCTCTGTCAGTCTGTCACATCGATGATGAATGGGGTCACGTACTCGGAGTGCCTGACCCCCAGTGAGAAAGCGGGGACACTGGGCTTGTGGAGGTTGACCTTCTCCGGTCTGTGGGCCCCGGGGCCCGGTCTCTGTGCGAGGTTCCGGGGCTCCGGGCCGCGGCCGAGCATTGAGTAGGCTGGGGGCCGGCGCAGGTACACACTGGGGTCCGTGCTGTTGTACTTGCCGGGTCCCGGTGTCTTGGACAGATCCTCGGCAAAGCCGCCGGCCTGGACTCTGCCGGATACGGTGTAGCTGGCGCTGGCGGGTTTGGTGGGGACGCGGGGGCCGAGCAGTGAGGGCAGAGTGTAGCGATTGGGGGCCGGGACGCTGTCTAGTTTCCGGTACTTGGTGCGGGAGCCCATGGAGTAAGCGGGAGGTCGGTGCTCGTTGAGTGGGGGGCCGCTCGGAGCACTGTACGCTCCTGGCCCAGGGGTCTCGGGCACCTGAGGGAGGTCTGAGCAATACAATTAATTAGTAACAGTAACTGGATGGCACTGCACTGTGAGAGGGCGCAGGTTCCACAACAGCTTTAAAAACGGAATTGGATCAGTACGGAAAAATGTGCAGAGCTGTGGGGATGAGTTGGTCTGTGTGAGTGAGCGTGGGTCTGTGTGGGTGCGTGTCTGTGGTTGTGTACATCTGTGTCTGCTTGTGTAGATCTGTGTGAGGGTGGGTGTGTGTGTACGTATGTCTGTCTGTGTGTGTGTGTGTATACGTGTGTGACAGACTGTGTATGTGACCTCTCCCTGGGGCAATCACAATAACTTAACGAAGGTAATACTTACTGGAATGTTTTGCTCGGCCTAACATGGAGTAAGCTGGAGTTCCGTTTTGACCGAATCGTGTGATTTTCGGGTCCACGTAATACTGGGGTCCTGGGCTGCAGTCACTGTAATATACTGAGCACAGAGAGAGATACACAGAGACAGACAGAGATACGCAGAGACAGAGTCACAGTCTAATCCACATCGAGTCCCACTCCACCTTCCACTCGGCTGTTTCGCCCGGGACATCACTGTGTGCAAATCAGCTGCCGGGTTTCGCCCACAAGCCACACACAGTCACTACACTTTGCAGTGTCTCCCGTGAAGCGCTTTGAGGTGTGTTCTCCGGATGTGGGAGACGGGCGCTGGGTATGAATGTGTTGTACGTGTTGTTTCTCCGCATTTACATTTCTCGATCCCGTGAGTTTTTTTAAACATTGTGACATCTCCACAACATTCCCTCCCGGTCGCCCTGTTCACGAGTGACGGGATAACTGGGATTCAGGGGAAGAGGTTTAGACCTTCTGAATGAGCGTCTGGCGGAGCGTAAGGGAGAGGTCACATACACGGTCTGTCACACACACACACACACACAGACTGACCCACACAGACACATACATTGACACACACAGACTGACACACTCAGACACATACACGGATGCACACACACTGCATGGCGGGTGGGGAGGGGGGGGTTGGCAGGGATGGCTGTGCTCAGGGCTCGTGAGAGGAGAATCTCAGACACTTACGTGCGCTCGTGTGTTTCTTCCCAAACGAGTACGCGGGGTTGGCATGTCTGGTGAAGTCGTGACCCACAGAGCCGATGGTTGGGGGCAGCGCGTATCTCCCGGGGCCAGGCCCTGTAAGCACAACAAGAAAACAGTCAGATTTATGGGGCTGAGACACCCCACCTCACATCGGGAGGACGTCCCAAAGCGCTTCACAAATGTGAATGTGAATCTGAATGTGCAGTGGAGTCGCTGTGTGTTTGAGGGCAATTTTGCACCCAGCGACGTCCCACAAACAGCTCTATCGATCCAACGAAGGGAATGTGGGAGAATAATCGTCACGCTTACCAGGGAACGTTTCAGATCAGGAGGACGTCTCAAAGTGCTTCACACGAGGCACACGGTAAAGCGTAGTGACCGTACTAACCCGGCAGCTGATTTCCGCACGCCATACGCCCTGTGTAACAGTGACAGAGAGTTCACACAAGCCCCCCGCCACCCCCGCTCCCCCAGCACTAAATAGGAACCTGGTTGGCAGATGGCTGAAAGTAATAATTGCTTAAAAAAAAAATGGGTCACTCAATCCACGGCTGGGACGCTGCTGTGTGCAATTGACTGCCCACAAAGTATACAGTCAATTCACTTTATATTCTATGAAGCGCTTTAAGACGTCTCGAAGATGTGATAAGGTCAAATGCTAGGATTATTATTATTATTATTTAGACTAACGCAGGTGGGAGGTTAGTGCCACTGACCTCTCTCGTGGGCAGCAATTCTGGGCCGGAGTTTATCCGGTGTCTCTCCCATTCCTTGCTCCTCTCTTGGAGATGTCGAGAATTCCTGGGAAGAGGCTGGAGACGCAGAGACCAGGCAGAGGGAATGCAATGCTGTGCCGGGCGATGATGTGCGTGGGGGGGTGTGGGTGGAACGGTACAAGAGGTGCTGTCTCCAACAACCATCGCGTTGTCATGGAGCCTGGCTCACACACAGCTCGTCCAGGCATAGAGTTACACACACTCTCCTGATCCACCGCCCATCACACACCTGCTGTCTCCATCCCACTGTCACACAGTGAATATAACACAGGTTCAATGTGCACACACACGCATACACACATGCACACACGCACTCACATGCACGCGCGCACACACACACATATACGCAAAAGAAATGTGACTCAATCCGCGAATGTTTGCGGGACACTGCAATACGCAATTGGCTGCTGCATTTCGCCCACAAAATACACAATCACTACACTTTACGTTACACTTTCTGAAGCGCTTTGGGATGTCTCGACGAGTTGATAGGGCGCTATAACAAATGCAAGGATTATTATTATTAGTAGTATTTCTATTATCATCAGGACTTTAAGCTCAGGCTGCCACCCCACTGCAGTAATGGGGAGGGGGAGTGAGACAATAAACCGAGCTCTCAGGCTGTGCCCTGTTCAGGTGGACGTAAAAGATCCCACGGCGAGACTCAAAAAGAGCAGAGTTTCTCTCTCTCTCTGTGTCCTGGCCGACAATCCCCGTTTCCGCCCCCCACCACCACCGATAAAATTATCATTCACCTGATGCGTTTGCTGTGTGCAAATTGGCTGCCGTGTTTGCCCACGAAACACACAGTCACTAAACTCTACAGTGCAGGCTTGAGACATTCCCACCCTGTGTGTATAAATGTAAATTGTTGCAGGTGATTGGTGTGATATTGTCACTGTGAACGGCTGTGTGGAATGCGCCTCGGCTGGTAACAATGCCTGTGCAGAATAAATGACAAGACGCATCCATTATTAAACAGGCCAGTAATATAATATCAGGAAAATAATAATCCATTTCTGCTTTCCTCTCCCAAACCAAAGAACAAATGCAAAAGTAGAGCTAGGCGATGGTGAGGTGAGCAATTTCCTCATCCATCTCAGTGCATAGACAGACACACAAACACTTACACACACACACACAAACTTGCACAAATACACACACATTTACATACACACACACAAACGCGCACACACACACAAACTTACAACAACTTGTATTTATATAATGTCCCTCATGTGGGATAGCGTCTCAAAAGCGCTCACACACGATATACACACACGTATGTTTAGAAACACACACAGATGCACCCACAAGCACTTACACACAGAGGCACAGACAGACACAAACACTCAGACGCACACACAGAAAAAAATATTATTTATATAAATCGCTGTTACACAGAACAAATGTTTTCCCATAAAAAAAATCCCTCCCCAAATAATAATCCCCAAAAAGCCCGCACAGTGAGTGAGTGTGTGTATGTGGGTGGTGTGTGCGTGTGTGGGGGGAGTGGGGGTGTTTGTGGGTGGGGGGGGTGTACAAAAAATTAAGGTGTCATTGAATTGCTGAGAATTCTTACGACACCGGATTTAACCCGGGAACCAAATAGGCTTTTCCTGTCGTGATCTCCTTACGAATCCACTCCCCACTGCACATCCCAATCCCGATGTCCCACCAGACAAATTCCTGATTTCCAGAGTAGAACAGTCTATGTTTCCAGGTGCCGGACATTGTTCGATTGGTTGGTGTTAGACTCCACCAGGGCAGGGGTGGGGCTGGAGCCCTGGGGGTCTCCTGGGAGCCCCTCGCTCTCCCCCCCATCGCCCCCGAGGCCGGAGTTTCCGGGATGATCCTCAGTCTGTGACAGATCGGGATCCGAGTCGGGATCCTGTAGGTTTCCGGTAACAGCCTCTTCCTCCTCCTCCTCTTCCTCCACACCGTCCGTGCTGCTCACGCTGGTCTGCTCAGCCCCCCGGACCCTCGCTCCCGATCCCGGCCCAGACACTCCGCTTTCCGAGGCTGCGTCGTCCAACTCCGAGTCCGAGTCCAGAGAGCGTTCCCGGGACCCCAACGATCGCTCTGATCCCTGAGAGTTTCCTGGGAAAAGTAGAGCAAGCA
Organism: Callorhinchus milii; assembly: GCF_018977255.1. Classification (NCBI taxonomy): domain Eukaryota; kingdom Metazoa; phylum Chordata; class Chondrichthyes; order Chimaeriformes; family Callorhinchidae; genus Callorhinchus; species Callorhinchus milii. The sequence goes on from NW_024704762.1 coordinate 10,152,891, forward strand.
AAGTTTCAAACAGTCACTACACTTTACAGTGTATTCTGGGAAGCACTTTGAGACATCTCAATGATGTGATAAAGAGCCGGGGGGGGTGCGGGGGGAAGGGCACGTGTATTGGGGTGGGGGCTGTTTGTGTGTATGTGTATGAGGGGGGCTGTATGTACATTGGGAGGGTGTGGGGGGAGCTGTATGTGTATGGAGGGGGATGTGTATGGAGGGGGATGGGGTGTGTGGGGGTGGGGGGTGCTATCTTACCACACTGAGGGTCCACCCTGTCGATGGAGGACAGTCTGTCTCTGGGAAACTCGGACGCCTTGTCCAGACCCGGCGAGTCAGCGGCTGATTGTGTTGGAGCTGGTGAGGAGTCGGCCTGGAGAGTGACCGCGAGATCAGATCAGTCACCGCAGCTCAGAGTACAGACTACTAACGTTTGAACAAAGGTTCTTACACCAACAAAGGAGGCCATTCGGCTGTGCTGGAGCTCTCACTCCCCTGCCTTCTCCCCCCACCCCCACCGCATCCCCCCCCCAACCCACTCACCCACACCAACTAAACCAGTCAGTGAGTGACTCAATGAAACCAGTTGGTACATAGGAAACATTCAGCCCCTCGAGCCCATTCTCTTCGCTCACGGCTGATCTGTATCTCAACTCCAATTACCCGCCTTTGCCCCATATCCTTGATCCCGACCCCACAAACACCAACTCAACAGAAGTAAGGTTCATACGTAAAACCTACATGAACCCTCACCTCCTCAATCCCCTCCTGCCCCCCACCCCCCCGTCTCACCTCGCTGTAACCCTCACTCGGGCTCTTTTGCTCCGAGCTGTCGCTTTGGCCCCCGGGGGTCGTGGCCAACTCTCTCTCCTTCACCTCGAAGATGGTGGTGTAGAAGACAATGAGGAGCTCGAGGATGCGAGCCTGGTGAGGGTAGTCAACCAGGGAGGAGAGCGAGACGGTGGCCTCTGTGGGTCTGGGTCTCATCAGTGTTGGCCCAAAGACAATGCCCAGGTTACTGGACGACATCTTGTTGCTCTGCTCCAGCTCTGCGATCCTGAGGGTGACAGAGACATGTTGGTTACACATGGCAATCTCCTCATCCCCCCAACCCCCCCACCCCCCCAACCCGCTCACTAACTTCACCTTAAAGGTCAGGTCAAAGGCCACTGGCCCAATGGGAGGGTGAGAGGACGATAGTTATCAGGAGAGGCACCGAATCCTATCCCCCACCCTCCCCATGCCCCCATCTCCCCCCAGGCGCTGGGCCATGTTCTGTCTGTGTGGGGCTGCGCTGGGAGACATTTCCATGTGTAAAGTGTGAGGCTGTTGTAATAACACAGTCTGTGCCTCGGGCTCCGCCACTGTTAAGCGCTCAGAGAAGCTGCCCCGTGTGAAGGACACTGTAATTGCACTGTCTGGTGTGATACACTGACAAAACCTTCCCCCACTTCTCTCTCTCTCTCTCCCCCCTCTCCTCCCAGCCCACCCCCCCCAACCCCCTCTCTCTCTCCCTGACTCTCTCCGCCCTCTTTCTCTGTGTCATTGTAAGGTGCTGTTAGCGAGAGATCCCGCACTGACTTGCTGAGGTGCCCGATGATGTAGCGCAAGGTGGCCTTGTTGGCTGACGGCAGATCCTGGAGAAGGTCCTTCAGCCTGGACACGATGGCCACGACCTCCTTGTCCGTCTGCGGGCCCTTGTCCACGATCTCGAGTCCCTTGGCCTTGTGGCCCTCCCCGGTCCCCTGCTTGCTCTCCTTGGCCAGGCCCATCAGGTCATGGTAGAGGCGGAAGAGCATGAGAGGCTCTGGGAGCTGTGAGAGAACATCACACACATGTGCCAGGCTGCCTTCAGCTCACAATTTAGCATTCTTATTCTTATCCAACACGTATGAGCCTCTACATTCTGCCCTCGCTCGGTGTCTGATCTCAGACACTGTCCTGCATGCATGGCGCTGTGTAACATGCAAGTTGTGTGTGGATTCCCTGTAACTTAGTGGTTAGAGCACTCGCCTCGCAAGCGAGAGGAACTGGGTTTGATTCCCGGGTGGGTCAAACCTTAGGCAAGTAACTTACTCCACACACAAACACACACATCACCCACACACACACACACGTCTCTGTTTACCGGCAGTAAACAGGAATCCACTTGTTATATCCCTCACCCACAAACAATTTGATCACTCAATCCACGGCTGTTTGTGGGGACGCTGCTGTGCGCAATTGGCTGCCGCATTTCGTCCGCACAATATACACTCAATTCACTTTACAGTATATTCTGTGAAGCTCTTCGAGACGTCTCGAAAACGTGATAAAGCGCTATATCAAATGCAAGGATTGTTATTATTATTAGATGCAGGGGCAATAATTGGGCTGGTGCGACAAGTTGTGTAGAAATTTCATATGTTAACTTGTTTTAGAATTAAAACTAATGATATTGCTTTTTATTTTGGTTAACTTTACATTGTGAACTAACTCCTGGATGTTGCCATCTTACAGCTGGTCCATTCAAATCCAAAGTCACTACACTTTACGGTATATTCTGTGAAGCGCTTTGAGACGTCTCGAAGACGTGATAAGGCGCTGTGTCAAATGCAAGGCTTATTATTAAGTTGTTGATGGTCAGTGACTCCATCACGTCAGGATGGCTGAGAGCGTTTCCCAGGTGTTCCCAGGCCGTGGAGTGCAGGTGATCACGGTGGCTGTTTGCCACACGGCCCGAGGTCAGGTGTGTGTTTACCTGCCGCAGGTACAGCTTGAGGACGTTACTGATGTCGTGAGGAGAGGCCTGGGACAGCTCCACCAGCTCCTTCCCATTCTCAAAGGCCTGACACAGCTTCTCCACTCGGGTCTTCACCCCATTTACACGGTAGATTCCCTGGGGAACAAGCGAGCAGGGGTCAGAGTTGGTGAGTGTGTGTTGGTGGGTGAGTTTATGTTGGTGAGTGAGTCTGAGTGGGTGTGCGTCGGCGAGTGAGTGTGTGTTAGCAGGTGAGTGTGAGCGGGTGTGAGTTGGCGGGTGAGTGGGCGAGTGAGTGAGTGTAAGGGTTACCTTGGTGTGCAGGGCTCGGCTCTCGATCTCGGAGATACACTTCTTGATGATGAAGGGGATGCCATCGCTGCTGTCCTGGGCTGAACGAGCGAACTCTCTACCAAACAACTGCAGCTTCCTCTGGAGCTTCTTGTGGCCGCATTGAATGGCCAATGTCTCCAGACACTTCCTGTGGCAGGCGAGATTACACTGCGGGCGCAGACAGGGCTCACGTTAACACGGAGCCAATGGCTTCGGCAGCCTCACTCTCCCCCTCCCCCAACTCCACGCACCCCCCCACTGCGCCCACCCATCCATCCACACCCCATACCCCACCACCTATTTCCCCCCCACCCCCCACTTCTCCAACACCCCCGGCCCCCCACAACACCCCAGCTCCCCAAATCCCACCCCACACCCACCTCTCCCCCATCCATCCCCACCCCAAACCCCCCACTATTTCCCCCCCAACCTCTCCAACACCCTCCCTCATCCCTCCTCCCCACAGCGCCTCACCTCCAGCCACTCTGCCCCAGCTCTCTGGAACTCTCTCTCTTGTCTCTATCTGTTTTCCCATTCTCTTCTCTTCTCCCCCCCCCCCACCGCACCCCCACCACCATCAATCACATCTCACCCACCTCCTCACACTCCGCTCCCTGAAAGTAAACGTAGCTGTCACACTCGCGGCACTTTGACGGTGTGCGCAGTTTCTTGAGGCGATGTGTCTGAGCCGCTCTGGACAGACGAACGTTCCTGAAGGGACCGGTGGGTACAGCCATCTCGGGAGCCATCCCATTGATACCTGCTCCAGAGAGAGAGGGCGAGAGAGAGCAGCTACTGAGCAACAACGACGACAACACCGCCTTCAACACTGGCTCAACACACAACCTCCATGTGGGCCATTGGCCATTTCATGGCTGTTTCTGGGAAGGTGCTGTGTGTCAATTGGGCTGCCCATAAATACACAGTCACTCCATTTCACAGTAAATCCTGTGAAGCGCTTTGTGCACAGGTTTTCCGATCAGATAAGGCGCTTTACCAGATGCAAGAAGTATTAGTATTGGATCGTCACGGTTGTTTGTGGGGACGTGCGCAATCAGTTCGTCTATACAGTCACAACACTTTACAGTGTATCCCGGGAAGCGCTTTGAGATGTCCTCTCGAATGTGAAAGGCCCTGAACCAAATGCGGGGATTGTTATTATTATAATCATTGTTATTAATATTATAATTAAGTTCCGAGTCGCTTACTTTGCTCAAAGGAGGAGGAGCTCCCGTCCTTATCAGCCGACTCCTCCGGGAATGAGATGGTGCCAGACGAGGGGATTCTCGGCAGTTTCCGAGAAAAATCTCCTGGGATTCGAATGGTTTCAGTCATTTGGTGCAGGCAAAATAAAAAAAACATTATTATTGTTATTATTCTCGTGAACCCCCAAATAAAAAAACCCTTGTGTTAATATATATACATATATTTTAATCTCTCGAATCAAACGCGGGGGAAATGTGGCTCCTTTAATTGCCGGCAAAATTTAAACTCCACCCGCAGAGCAACACAGGGGAAGTGAAGCTGATCCATTGGCTGCTACGTTTCGCCCCACAAAACATACAGTCACTGCACTTCACAGTGAGAAGCTCTTTGAGACGTCGCGCGAAGATGTGATAAGGCGCTTTATCAAATGCAAAGATTATTATTATTATTGTTCGACCAGGACCCAGCAGTTCATCTCCACTCCACTGGGGGACAGGAGAACACAGGGAAAGACGCAGGTGTTTTATACAGATTGGTTTGGATGCAGAAGTCCCTTTGAAGTACCTCCAGAACACCCTCAGCCCCACACACCCACCCCCACCCACCCCCATGGCCACCCTGTCCCACTGGTTGATTCCTCTCTGGGGATTGAGTTGCCCACCTGCGGCAGACGAAGGGGAGTCCAGGGAGCTGCCACCTCCGACCCCATCCGTCTCCGTCATGGTGGTGGGCCATGACTTGTGGAGCTGGTGCCCTCGGACTCCTGAAGATAAGAGAGAAGATCAGCAAAAGTCACTGGGGATTCAGACCCCACTGAACCCCCCACCTTGTCACTGACCCCCAATTCGAACTCTACCGCACTGTAGGCTAGAGCAGCTTTCACAAGTGGCAGAGCGAAGGGTGGGCAGTGCAGTCACACGGACCACCCACTGCCCGAGGTCAGGAGCCCCTTCTCTGCCCACTTCACACCTCAGTGAAGTCACGGGACCTGAAATGGGCTGCGTCCATTCGACTCAGGGTTGGAAGGGGGGTGGGGGTGGGGGACGGGAACTAGTGCCAAGACCCTGCTCTTGGCCGTTTGACCACACAGCGGTCGCCTCCAAACCATTTCCTCAAAACATTTTCTTTTAAACCAACAAAAAACATTTGAGATTTCGCAAACCCTCCCCGGCCTGGATTGGTGGCTTCTCACTCACGAGTGCCTCAAACGGTTAAGGTTTGTTTCAACATCGCAGCGAATCGTGAAGTAACAGGAGAGATGGATCCGTCCACCGGGTCTCAGAATTCCTATGAGTTTAGAAGGTTTCAAATCTAATTGAGGTGTTTAGAATGATAAAGGGATTCGATAGGGTAGCTACACAGAAACTCGCTCCTCTCGGGGGAAATCCAGCAGAAAGGGGCATCATCTTATCTTAAATTAGAGTCAGACTATTTAGGAGTGAAATCAGGAAGTCCCTCTATATACACACACACACACACAGGAAATGTGGAACTCTCTCCCTCCTCCGAAATGCTGCGGTTACTGATCAATTGACTGAGGTGGATTAGATGTTTGTCAGGTCAGGGTGTCCAGGGATGTGGGGCAAAGGCGGGTAATGGGAGTTGAGATACAGATCAGCCATGATCTTATAGAATGAAGGAACAGGCTCGAGGGCTGAATGGCCTCCTCCTGTTCCTAAGAGAGAGAGCGAGAGAGACAGACAGACAGAGCTCCCCATTGATCTGGTTATTGAGCGAGCCTCTCACACTCCCCCAGGTGTGTGTGTAGGGGGCGAGGGGGGGTGTTTGGGGTAGGGGGAGAGTCAATAACAGGCAGTGTCTGCACTCAGTGAAACACTCACCTCGTCGCTCAGCGAGAGCGCTGGAGGCTTTGGAAGTTGGGCTTCCGGGCTCTTCCACGGAGGACTGGGAGTGCAGCTCTGCACTCGAGCTGTTGGAGGCAAAGTCGTGAGAACCGAAGCTGCCTTTTCGGGTGCGGAAATGGGGAGAACTGCGGAGAGAGAGAGAGAGAGGTTTAAAGACTCATCAACAGGCCGACTGAGAGAGTGAGGGGAGAGCGAACCACTTGCAGATTCGTGAACCGTTTTATAATAACAACAATAATAATGATCCTTGCATTTGACACAGCGCCTTATCAGGTTATTGAAACGTCCGAAAGCGCTTCGCAGGATATATTTTGTGTGCCTTTGGCCACCAAAACACACAGTCACTACACTTATAATACAGTATATTCTGTGAAGCGCTTTGAGACGTCTCGAAAGGCGTGATAAGACCCTGTATCAAATGCGAGTATTATTATTATTATACTGTAACGTGTGGTGACTGTGTATTTTGTGGGCGAAACACGGTTAGTCAGTTGCGCACAGCAGTGTCCCACAAACAGTCGTGGATTGAGTCAACACATTATCATTATTGTTACACACACACACACACGGAGCGATGATAAAAGTCTCGCCTCCTCTCTCTCTCTCACTCACTCACTCACTCACTCGGAGCCGGCCGGGAGACAGAAAGGGTGACGTGTCGTGTCCCTGGGGAGTGGGGGAGTGGGGGTGGGGGTGGGGGAGGAGAGGTACTTACGGTTCAAAGTCATACTGCGCCTCTGACTCGGCTTCCATCTGCAGACCCCGCACGTAGGAGGCGTATTGCTGCCCGGGGTCGTACAGCTTACTGCTCTCACACAGAGTCTGGAAGTGAACCGGGAGTGGGGCCGTCTGCATGTGCATGATCTGGTAGTAAGAGATGGAGGCCTGTGCACAACAACAACAACAACAACACTGTGAAGATTTCCAAATGGCCACCATCAGCAGTCAGGCCTTCAGCCTCTCTGCCCCCACCCCCTGAACTCCGTTCCGCAGCCCTCCACCTCGCTCCCTCCTCTGCCTCCTTCAAGGCCCTCCTCTTCGGTCGCGCCTTTGGCCACCCTCTGACCCTCCCTGATCCCAAACCCAGCTCAGGTCCAAATCCTCTTGGGACGCATTATCTTTCACGTCCAGCGCCTTGGGGCGTCCTCCCGACGTGCAAGGGCTCGGTGTAAATGTCACAGCTACTGCTGTTGTTGTTAACCCCGAGGCCTTCCTCACGTACTGATTTGAGGATCTGGTCGCTCTGTTTGATGACCTCCTGGAGCTGCCGCAACACGTTCACCTTCACGTCCTCCAGCTCCTGCTTCTGGGTCTTGGCGTCAGCGATACACGTGCGGTACGTAGCCTCGGCCTCCTCCGCCTGGGCCCCGAGACAATCATTAATAATCACCACCAATCACCGCTCCCGATCATCAATCAATAACAGCTAATCAGTCACAATTATTGAAATAATGATCCTCAATGCGCAACAGTCAGGGCCAAAGCTGGTGTTGGGGGGGTCTGGTATTGGTGGGCCGGAGTTGGGGGGCCGGGGTTGGAGGTCTGGTGTCGGTGTCGGGGGGCCGGGGTTGGGGGCCGGGGTCGGGGAGCTGGTGTCGGGGGGCGGTTGGGGGGTGGGTGTTGGGGGGCCACTGGCTCACACTACCTTGTTGCGAGCCTCGTCCTCCATGCGCCGCCTCTTGTCCAAGGCTTTGCTGGCGTTGCTGCTGCTGGTGCCGTGGACATCCTCCTCGGCCTTCACCGTCAGCTGCTTGGCTTTTTCGTGCTCGTCCGAGCGCTGCAAGTAGGCCTGACGGGCCTTCTTCAGGTTCGACTCTGCCTCTTGCTGCAAAACAGATTCACTGTTAGCCCAACCCACAGCCCAGGCCCCAACCCATAACTCAGGCCCCAACCTATAGCCCAGGCCCCAACCTATAGCCCAGGCCCCAACCCATAGCCCAGGCCCCAACCCATAGCCCAGGCCCCAACCCATAACTCAGGCCCCAACCCACAGCCCAGGCCCCAACCCACAGCCCAGGCCCCAACCCACAGCCCAGGCCCCAACCCACAGCCCAGGCCCCAACCCATAGCTCAGGCCCCAACCCATAGCCCAGGCCCCAACCCACAGCCCAGGCCCCAACCCACAGCCCAGGCCCCAACCTCAGCCTGAACCACAAACCCACAAGACCGGTCCTAATGTGAAACACTTGTAGTTACTCCATCTATCCCTCCGCCTTGCCTCCGTTCCTCCTTCCCCATCTTCAGGTCGCACCTGAAGACCTTCCTCTTTGACATGGCCTAGGGTCACCTGCCCCCTCCCCCCCGGCTCGGTGTCGCGCTCTGCCATTCTCAAGCTCTCTGGGACACTGCCCTGCGTGAGGGGGCACTGGGGAAATGCAAGTTGTTGTGGTGGTGGTGGTGTGATTTAACCTGAATTGTGCAGAATTCCTAGTTTGGAAGTTGATGGTATTAAAGTGCTGCGGAAAATAATTACAATAATGATAATTCTTTTGGGGTGGTGGGTGTCCGAGCGCTGTCCACCCTCGCTGCCCCCCGCCCTCGCTGCTCCCCCCACCGCTCTCGCTGCCCCCACCCCCACCCTCGCTGTTCCCCACCCCCACCCTCACTGCCCTCCCCCTCCCCACTCTCGCTGGCTCACTCACCAGCTTCCTCTGCGCTCGGTGCCATTGGTCTTTGATCTCTTTCCTGCGTTTCTCATGTTCCAGTCGTCTCATAGTCAACGGCTGTTAAACACCAACAACAGCCCAACACGGCAATCAGTACGCCATGTCATGGCGTCAACTGGAGATGGGTGGAGAGCATGGGGATGGGAGGGGGGGTGGTGGATGGGAGGGGGGAGGAGGAGATGAGGGGGAGGAGGATAGTGGGCGAGACAGGGAGATGGGGGCGGGGGGAGTTGGTGGAAGAGAGAGTTGATTACCGGGGAGCGAAAGGAGGGGAGAGGGGAAGATGGGAGGGGAAAGAAGTGGTGGTGAGGGGGTGGGGGAGGGGGGGAGGGGAGATGAGGGGAGGGGCGGTGGGGGAAGCGCTGACTGACCTGTAGGAAGGTCTGGTTCTGCAGGATGATGGCAGTTTGCATCATACTGTTTCCATGTTCCAGGTCCTGCTCCAAGGCCAACGAGTAGATGGACTGGAACGGCACATGGCACTGCGGAGAGACAGCTCGTCACCGTCAGTCATCAACAGCCCCCGCCCTCGCTCCCGGTAATCCCCCCTCCTCGCTCCCGGTAATCCCCCCTCCTCGCTCCCGGTAATCCCCCCTCCTCGCTCCCGGTAATCCCCCCTCCTCGCTCCCGGTAATCCCCCCTCCTCGCTCCCGGTAATCCCCCCTCCTCGCTCCCGGTAATCCTCCCTCCTCGCTCCCGGTAATCCCCCCTTCTCGCTCCCGGTAATCCCCCCTTCTCGCTCCCGGTAATACCCCCTTCTCGCTCCCGGTAATACCCCCTCCTCACTCCCGGTAATACCCCCTCCTCGCTCCCGGTAATACCCCCTCCCCGCTCCCGGTAATACCCCCTCCTCGCTCCCGGTAATACCCCCTCCTCGCTCCCGGTAATGCCCTCCTCGCTCCCGGTAATCACCCTCCACCGGGGTACGGGAGCCACGGGGAGGAGGGGGGCAGGGGACGTACCTCCTGTGCGATGAGAGGCCGACATGTGTGGATCAGTTTGGTCAGGCCTTTGGCAAACTCCATCTCTGTAAATCAGTAATTATATAGTAATATAATAATAATAATCCTGGCATTTGATATAGCGCCTTATCATGTCTACGAGAAATCTCAAAGCGCTTCACAGAATGTGGTGTAAAGTGTAGTGACTGTGTATTTTGTGGGCGAAACCGAGGGAATGGGGGTATAACCGAGGAAATGGGAGGCTGTAATTTGGGGAACGTCTCTGGATGTGGAGGCCATGTTGAACGTGAATGTAGGACAGCCTCACCCAAAACCGTCCTCTTCTCCAGGTAATAGATCAGGTCCTTCAAGTACTTGGAGATGGTCTTCGCATATTGTAGGGCAGCCTCCACACCCCCTTCCGACCTCTGCAGCATGATGTCCACCTCCTCCGCAGACATGCTCCCTGTAGACCAGCACACAGCAGGTCAGCCCATCCCAGCCCAGAGCAGCCCAGCACAGCCCAGAGCAGCACAGCCCAGCACAGCCCAGCCCAGCCCAGCACAGCCCAGCCCAGAGCAGCACAGCCCAGCACAGCCCAGCCCAGAGCAGCACAGCCCAGCACAGCCCAGAGCAGCCCAGGTCAGCACAACACAGCCCAGGTCAGCACAGAGCAGCCCAGCACAACACAGCACAGAGCAGCCCAGCCCAGCCCAGAGCAGCACAGCCCAGCACAGCCCAGCCCAGAGCAGCACAGCCCAGCCCAGAGCAGCCCAGCCCAGCCCAGAGCAGCACAGCCCAGCACAGCCCAGCACAGCCCAGCCCAGAGCAGCACAGCCCAGCACAGCCCAGAGCAGCCCAGGTCAACACAACACAGCCCAGGTCAGCACAGAGCAGCCCAGCACAACACAGCACAGAGCAGCACAACAACAACAAGATTCCATTTATAGAGCGCCTTTCACGTCGGGAGGACGTCCCAAGGCACAGCCCAGCACAGTACAGAGCAGCCCAGCACAGAGCAGCCCACAGCAGACCAGCCCAGCCCAACACAGGTTAGCACAGCACACAGCACAGAGAGTCTCCTTACACAGGTCAGTACAGAGCAGTGCAGATACAGGGACAGATATACAGACACAGGGAGGGACACAAGTCCATGTACACAGACACACAGTTACCGGTTATTATTATTATTATTACCCAAGTAACTCAGCTCCTCTCTGGCCGGCATCATGTCAGCTGTGATCCCACCGCACAGATTCTCCATGGACTGAAACCAACAGACAGTCACGCTCCATCAGTGAGGGAGCAAGAGCGAGAGCCCGAGACACTAGCTGTCAAAGTGGGGGACAGACACAGCACACCTTCAACTCCCCCCACCCACCCCCCAACCCCCACCCCAACCACCTCCCACCCTGAGGCCCAAAATTCCACCTAGTCACAGCCTAGGGGGGCAATCTCAACTTAAATGTTAACCAAAGAATTGATGCAAATTCTTTGACTCAGTCTTAATTTGGCTTTTAGTATCGGTTCCTGAAATAGGGACTCAACCCAAAGTAACATTCCAGTATAAAGGGTTAACAGGTTTCTGTTCTTAATGTTTTATACGGGGCAGAAATTAGTTTAATTCAGGCCGAATCTGAAGCCGGTTTTGTTTTTGAGGAACACCGGGGAAGGAAATGGCGTCTGAATGAAGCGGAAATGAAATAAAGAATATATTTATGTTAGATTTTTAAGACCCCAACCCCCAGCTCGCGTCCAAATCCTTGACCGTCCAGCACCTTGGGACATTCTCCTGACGTGAAAGGCGCCGTGTAAATGTAATGTTGTTGTTGTAGTAAGATAGTGGTGTGACACGCTGAGCCTAGACATCTCTCTCTGTCTCTCCCCTCAGCCTCAATGTGTCGCAGTCACACGTGTAACGTGTGTGCAGTGTGTTGCGTGTGCGGTGTGTGGCATGTACGGTATGGGCCAGACTCACCCTGCTTTTGTCTGCTGGCGGCAGAGACAGTAATGTGCTGCTGTCCATCTCTCCCATGAGGAAATCCGACACACTGCGGCCAGAGAGAGGAGTTACAGTTACAGGGTCAGACTCGAGCCGAGACCCGTTGCAGAATTACAGAATCATAGGATTATACGGCGCAGAAGGAGGCCATTCGGCCCATCGTGTCTGTGCAGCTCTGAAAAGAGCCAAATCAACCCCACTCCATAGCTCTGAAAACTTGTCCTTCCCATCGTCCCCTCCAACAGGAAGCAGCCTCCGCGCACACATGGTGTCAGCGAGATATCAGGAGGTCTGTGTGCGTGTGGGTGTGTGTCTGTGTGTGCGCGTATGCCTGTGTGTGTGTGTACACGTGCCTGCGTGTGTGTGCGCAGGTGTGTGACTGTGTATTTGTGATGAACGCAGCAGCCTATTTGCACACAGCGGCTGTGAAGCGAGCGATTGTACCCGTGGCTGTCACTCACTTGCTGCTGAAAGCCACCGCTATCGTCTCGATCGTTTTGTCAAAGTCCAGTTTATCAGCTTCGTTGCTGGATTCATAGTGAAAGCCTGAGGGGAGGAGGAGACAGCTGTGAGGGTATGTGTGTGTGGGGGGGCAATGTGTGGGCATGTGTGTGTGTGGGGGGGGGGGGGGTGGCAGTGTGTGTGTGTGTAGTGTGGGCCGAATGGCATCTCTGTGCTGTGAATCTCTCTGGTTCTCTGGGAAGCGCTGCCCCCACCCCCAAACCGCTCCCAACCACACCCCCCCCCCCCCCGGCCCCCCGCGCCCCCCCCACCTCCCAGCACTGCACTGGAGCATCAGTAACAGCGACAACAAATTGCATTTCCACAGCTCCTGCCTTTCACGTTGGGAGAGGACGTCCCGAGGTGCTGGACAATGGGGGGCTTGCACCCGAGCTGCGGACGGGTGAGATGGGGTACGAGGCGAGTGAGAGGAGACCGAGAGGAATAAGAATCAGCAGGTGACGGTGTGTGGCTGCGAGAGAGAGAGAGTCACACACTCGCTGCTGTGGCCGGTACCTTTGACTTTGGATATCAGAGTGCCGGCTGCCGTCAGCGTTTCCACCGTGTTGAGCAGAGGGTATTTGCCGATAATCTGCCTCAGCACCCACAGCACCTCCCCCAACGCCTCATGTGCCACCGGCCGCCGAGATTCCTCTTCCTCTGTCATCGCGGAGAAGAGAAGGTCACAGGTTAACAGCTGTGACGACGACAACAGCAACAACAGCAACAACAAATGGCATTTACACAGTGCCCTTCACGTTGGAGGTTGGGGGTACAGATCAGCTATGACCTAATAGAATGGCGGAACCAGGCTTGAGGGGCTGAATGGCCTCCTCCTGTATTCCTGTGTCCCCAAGGCGCTGGGCAATGAAGGGTTTGCACCCGAGCTGGGGGGGGGGGCGGGGTGAGGGGGGATCAGGAGGAGTGGAGGGCAGGGGGGGTAAGGGTAGGAGGGTGACCGAAGACGAGGTTGAAGAGGAGGATCTTGAAGGAGGCAACGGGAGGGGGTGAGACGAGGGGGACTGGGCGATGGAGTTACAGAGGGTGGGGCTTTTTTTGGTTCATAACCCGGTGACGGAGTTCGGACCCTGTGACTGGGGCGGGGGGGCAATATTGCAATATTTGGGGGTACAGTGTAAACGAGGGGTTCGGGACACGTCAAGCGACTGCCAGGCGAGGCGGGCGGGAGGTGAACCGGATGGAACTTGGTCTTCTTCGGGTGGTCTAGCAATTCTTATGGTTCCCAGGGGTGACCCGAAAGGCTCGCGTCTCGGAGCGCTCGAATAAGTGGAACGGTACAACGCGTTTTCTGGGGGTTGGTTAGAGGCAGGAAACAAGAGCACACAGGATGAGGTTTGCTAAAGAGGAAGGCAGAAAGATCACTGTGCACATCAGCCAACCTCACTGCTAACAACTGACTCTCTTTCTCGCGCTCTCTCTCTCTCCCGCGTTCGGTCTCTCTCTCTCTCTCTCGCTCTCTCTCTTTTCTCGCTCGCTCTCGCTCTGGCGACAAGTTGTTTACTCGACTAAAACAAACATGAAAGGACTTGCCATTTTTTTATGGCGTCTCATCGCATCGGGAGGACATCTCAAAACGCTGCCCGACAGTTATTCGGTGGCGACCACATCAGTCGCCCACCCCTGTCCCGCTTGGTTATCTAGTCACCGTCACGTAGGCCCGCTCAATGCGTTAAAGCGATCGACTCTTGAGACGGTTCGAGATGCCCGACTCCAAGAGGACCACAGGCAGGTGTCCGGCCAAAGAGAACAGGGCGGCGAGAGGCGGGGCTGAGCGGCGAGGGGTGGGACTGTGCTGAGAGGAGGGGGTGGGGCTGTGAGGAGAGGGAGGAGCTGCGAGGAGACGGTGGGGGTGCGGAGGCGGCGTCAACCAACATCTCAACGAGGACAACATCATAAAAAATTCACTAAACACACAGCGACGGCCGGAGGAAGGGAGTGGCTTCCTGTGTCTCTGGTCCAAACCCTGAATTAAACGATTGACTGAAACTCTCAATCGTTTCCTTTACTGTTTCCCAGCCCCGGGTTCCTGGCTCCCAGCAAAAGGCTGCTGTTGGCCTGGGCCGGCGCGTGGCCTTATCTGAGCTGCCACCAGCCCGAGACCGAGCCTCGGCAATCGAGAACTGGAGGATAAACAGGAAACCCGGCTGTAGCGAAAATAGCTACCAGACAGGAAGTGTTGTCATTGCGAGCTGATCGCTTATCCCCCCTCCACCCCCCCCCCAATCACCAGCTCATCCCCACACACAGAGCAGCTGCTCGTATATATACAGATATACACACACACATATACACATATACATATATATATTGTAATCCTTGCTTCTGATATAGCGCCTTATCATGTCGTTGAGACATCTCAAAGAAAGAGGGTGGAGGTTGTAGAGAGAGAGGGGGGAGTACAGAGGGGGGAGTGAGGTAGAGAGAGGGGAATGAGGTACAGANGGGGGAGTTGGGAAGACTGGTGGAGGAAGACGGCAGATTTTGAGCCAGAAAAAGCTCAAAGCCAAGGATCGACAGGCCAGTGGACTCTCAATCACCGGGTCAGTTGCTGAAGTTATTGATCGTAACAATAATAATAATCCTTGTAAATAACATCTTGCATTTGGTTCAGCGCCTCATCACATCGGGAGGACGTCTCAGAGCGCTTCACAGGAATTACAGTGAAATGGAGCGACTGTATATTTGTAGGGCAAATGTTTATAATTTGGTGGGCAAAATTATAGCTAAAAGGAGAGAACTTTCTTCTTAAAAAGTGTTTGGTACAATTGCTCCGCCACCCCCCACCCCCCCACCACCACACACGACATACATGCACACACATACTCACGCCACATGCACCCGAATACGCACTCACATACGCAACAACAACAACAAAATGACATTTATAGAGCGCCTTTCACGTCGGAAGGATGTCCCAAAGCGCTGAACAGTCAGGTGTCGGGGTCCCAGCCGGGGGGAGGGGGTGGTAGGGGTGAGGGAAGGCAGAGAGGTGGAGGGAGACCAAAGGCACGGTTGAAGAGAAGGGTCTTAAGACCCTCCTTGAAGGAGGTGAGGGAGGAAGCGAGGCAAAGGGACCACGGGAAGGAGTTCCAGAGTGTGGGGCAGAGAGGCTAAAAGCCCGGCCACCGATGGTAGGGCAGGTCGGGCGGGAGACATGGAGCAGACCGGAGCCCGGTGAACGGAGGGAGCGGGCAGGTTGGTAGGGAATCACGAGGTCAGAAAGGTAGAGGGGGCGAGGACATGGATGGCCTTAAAGGTGAGGACGAGGATCTTGAACTCGATCCTCTGGGGGAATGGAGAGCCAGTGGAGTTGGGCGAGGGTGGGGGTGATGGGGTCGGGCGAGGGTGGGAGTGATGGGGTCGGGCGAGGGTGGGAGTGATGGGGTCACGGAGCCTGGTGCGTTAGAGTACATGAGCTGCAGAGTTTTGGATGATCTGCAGTGTGTGAAGGGAAGAGTTGGGAAGGCCGATGAGGAGAGGGTTCCCGTAATCGAGCCTTGAGGTGACGAATGTGTGGGTGAGGGTTTGGGGGCCTGAGGGGTGAGCAGTGGCGGAGTTTCATGCACTCTCACACACAACCCCATCACTGACACGCTCTCTATCACTGCGCTGTGTGTTCACGCCAGGACTTCCTGCTATTGACAAAGCTTTAAATCACCCTCGAAACTCAAAAGGCTAAACGTTTCAGTAACAGATAAAGGGGAGAGATCCATGCCTGAAACCTTCTCCGCAGCAACCCCTCCCCTCGCTGCCCACCCTAAACCCCCCACTCCCCTCTGCACACAGCCCACACACACCCCCCACCCCGCTCTCCTGTACGTTGCTCCAGTTTTCGGGAACGCTGCCCGGCACAACAACAACAACTTGTATTTTCGCAGCGACCCCCAGATAGGAACAGGAGAAGCTATTCAGCTACTTTATAAGATCACGGCTGGTCTGTACCTCAAGTGCAGTCCTCTCCTTGCCCCATATCCCTCAATACCCTGACCTAACAAATAGCAATCTAAGGTCTATCTAATAATCTACCCTCACGCAGGACAGCATCTCAGAGTGTTTGACAGGAGCGGAGCACCCGGGGGGCTGTGGGGGGAGCAGGGGAGGTGACTGTGCACACAAGTCAAAGAGGAAGGTCTTCAGGCACGAAGACCCGAAGATGGGGAAGGTGGGAAGGGAAGAGGGCGAGGCGGAGGGATAGAGGAAGGCCTTGGACAGGGAGCTGAGGACAGAGCAGAGGCAGGAAGCAGGAGCCAGCACTGAGATAAGGGCTGAATGTCACAGGCCTGCTGCTGACTCACGCCCGCCCGACCGTACACAGAGAGGAAACATGTAGTTGTCATGGGCACGGCAATGATGATGATGGTTGTTGGTGTCCTGCTGATCAGCTGATGGGACATTTGTCCTGTTCCACGGGAAGGAGATGTTCCCCAAATGGCCTTCCCTATGTCTCCCGCCCCATCGGCCTCACTCACGCCAGTCTTCCTGTGTTCTCCTTAGCCCTCCCTTTGCCACAACGCCTTCCCCCCCTCCAGACATCTCAAAGCCCTCAACAATCTTTTATTTCTCTGTGAAGTGTAGTGACTGTGTTTATGTGGGCAACCGCGGCAGCCAGTTTCCTTACTCCTGTTTACCCAGCAGTCGGTAGGAAACCAGTTGTTGATCAGTTGGTGGATCACTTTCCGGGGGTAGTAATCCCTTTCAAAAAACAAATTAGTGATAATCCACAGCTGTTTGTGGGGACGCTGCTGTGCGCCAATTGGCTGCCTCGTTTCGTCCGCAAAATACACAGTCACTAGACTTTACAGTGTATCCTATGAAGCGCTTTGAGACGTCTTAACGACGTGATAAGGCACTGGGTCAAATGCAAGGATTATGAGGACTGGAAGGGTTCAAACCCCAGGGATAAGCCTGGGGAAGGGGGGAGGGGAGGAAGGGGAGTGGGTGCAGAAGGAGATTGCGTTAGAAAGATTTATCTCTGGGTGTGTAAGCGAGCGAGAGGAGCCAATGGGGCACATTTCCTGTCTGTGTGCGGTGAGCCACGAGCTACAGAACAGGAAGCTGAAGGTCAGTGTTGTGCAAGTTGCTGTTTTTCCCTCGCGGGCTCACTCTCAAGCTCACTCTCGAGCTGTAAGGAAACCATCAGCTAGAAGGAAGGGAGGGTGAGAGAGAGAGAGAGAGAGAGAGAAAGGGTTTTGTGGGTTGGAAGCTTAAGTCCTCTCTCGCTCTCTCTCTTTTCACACCTTAATTTACTAAACCACTTCCAGGCAGGAAACACAAACATCTCTCAATGTTCCTGTTCAGTCAAAAAGAGGCCATTCGGCCCATCGTGCTCAAACCGACTGAGCGTCTCTCTCAGAGCGAGCTGTGCGATCTGTCCCCCTACCCCTCCCACTGGCACTATCGCTCTGTCCCTCATATCCCTGTCCCTCTCGCTCGGAAAGCCCAGGACAGACCCCCCCCCCCCACCTCCCTCCCTCCCACCCATCCAACAGGATCTTTAACACTCACCTCAGTTCACCATCTCATCTAATGGACGGCACCTTTGACAATGTCCCTCCAATACGGAGCTATAACGGCTCCATGTAACATAACTTCCTGATTCACAAAGCAACAGTCCGACCAACTGAGCGACAGACTGACAGTGTATGACACCACACTGTAGGCAAGAGCACCACTGTGTGCCAGACTGGCTCAGTGGGTAGCGCTCTCTCTCTCTCGCGCTCTCCTCTGAGACAGAAGGTTGTAGGTTCAAGCCCCCACATCGGGACTTGGAATCACACAGTCTAAGCTGACACTCCAATACAGCGCTGGGGGGGGGAGTGGGAGGGGGGGGGGGGTTTGAACTGTCAGAGACACCGTCCTTCAGATGAGACATTAATCTGAGCTCCCCGTCTGCTTGTACAGGTGGATATTAAAGATCCGGAGGTAATATTAGAAAAGAGGAGGGAGGTTCTCTCTCTCTCCCAACAAGTGTCCTGGCCAACAATCTCCCAAACAAAATGAGTCACTCACTCCACAACTGTCGCTACTGGTGCACAATTGGCTGTCGCGTTTCGCCCGCAAAATACGGACACTGCACTTCACGGTATATCCTATGAAGCGATTTACATTTCATTCAAGGAACTGAAACTGAGACAGTGACGTCTGGAGCCTATTTTTCAGAAATAATTGGATGCAATGCTGCCAGCTGCGGGGAGCATGATTACCACCTCATCACCAACCTGCTCCGACACGCAAGTTCGGGGCTGATGTCAAGGGGAAAGATTCCCCGAAACAACTGCAACAAGAAGACTCTCCCATTCAGCCCCCATCCACATGCCCCCCCAACCCCACATACCTCCCCCACCCAGCCTAGACCAAACCCTTCCCAAACTACGACAACTGTGCTCCTTCACCATCCCGTAAATGAGGAGAGGACCAATTCCCACCCCCACCAACTGGGTGTACAGACTGAGAAATGACCCCCCAGGGAGAGAATATGCTGTTCATTCCACACACACACACACACACGAAACACATAGGGAAATTCCCATGTGTGGGTGGCAGAAATATATGGAACTCTTAGTATGGTTTGGAAACTCTAATGAACAGTGACGGGTTTCCGTGTGTGTCAGACACCCGGCTGGTCACGGTGACGGGTTTCCGTGTGTGTCAAACACCCGGCTGGTCACGGTGACGGGTTTCCGTGTGTGTCAGACACCCGGCTGGTCACGGTGACGGGGTTTCCGTGTGTGTCAGACACCCGGCCGGTCACGGTGACGGGTTTCTGTTTGTGTCAGACACCCGGCCGGTCACGGTGACGGGTTTCTGTTTGTGTCAGACACCCGCCGGGTCACGGTGACGGGTTTCCGTGTGTGTCAAACACTCGGCTGGTCAAGGTGACGGGTTTCTGTGTGTGTCAGACACCCGGCTGGTCACGGTGACGGGTTTCTGTTTGTGTCTGTGTCAGATACCCGGCTGACCGTTCAAGGCTCTCTCCACACTTACCTTCTCCCAATACTATGTCCTTCAGCTTCTCCACAGCCTCGGAGAATCTGCTCACGTGGTGCAGCAACTGGGGGATGTCCTCCACGTCAGGCACCTCGTAGCTGTCAGGGTTGGAGGTGGGAGAGGACTTATAGCCTTTACTGTAGCCCCAGGTCCCCGTGATGGGCATCGAGAAGCCGGCAGCGCTGGAGTGACGGCTCAGGGTGGTGGGTCTCTTCAAGGTACTGACCCCACTCGGGCTGCTGCTCAGTCGCGAGGCATTCCCTGTGGCCACGTCCGCCGTAGCCGAGCTCGGAACCAGCGGCGACTCCGACTGGTCCTTCCGAGGGAGTTCCTGACACACACAAACAGGCACACACACACACAGAAACACACACACACAGAAACACACACACACACAGAAACACACACACACACACAGACACAAACAAACCAGAGGTAAGACTGGAGACATGACCGACCGACAACACAGAAAACGGCTCGAGTCCCAGCCACAGAGCGGGGAAACTGTGTCAGAGGATTGTGGGTTCAAGCCCCCCAGCCCCACTCCCACCCACATCATGGACTTTGAGCTCACAGTCTAGGCTGACGCTCCAGTGTTGTGCTGGGACGGAGAGCGCCGTTTCACCCACAAAATATACAGTCACTACACTTTACAGTGTATCCTGTGAAGTGCTTTGAGACGTCCCAAAGACGTGATAAGGGGCTGGGTCAACTGCAAGGATTATTATTATTATTATTATTATTATTATTGTCAGAGATGCCGTCCTTTGGATGAGACATTAAACCTCATTCCCTGCCTGTGCCCTGCTCAAAAGAGGAGGGAGTTTCTCTCTCAGTCGCCTAGTGACTTGGCCAGGAATCCCCCCGATAAAATAGGTCATTCACGTCACGGTTGTTGGTGGGACATTGCTGTGCGCAAATTGGCTACCGAGTTTCACCCACAGAGTGCACAGTCACTACACTCGCCGAAGGTTCTCTTTGAAGGGCTTTGAGATGTTTTTTGGTGTGATGGCCATTGTATCAAATGAGGAATATCAAGGCTCTCAACACGAATACGATCCTTGCTTTTCACTCGGGAGGATGTCACGGCAGTTACAGTAAAGTGTAGTGACTGTGCTTCGAGGGCAAAGTGTTCATTAACACGGGGAAGGGGCCAAGGAATGCCGTGACTTCCCTGATGTCGGAGTTTCTGCAGAGAGGGTTACACCCAGCTCCTGTCCTCATGGGGATGTGTGTGACGCACTCTCACCCTGTGCTACAGTCAACCACACTCACAGCTGCGAAGGACCACACCTGACAGCTTGTCATACTGTTTCTCTCTGTCTCCCTGCTCCCCCCAGCCCCCCACCCGCCACCCCACAACTCCTCTCTTCCTCTCGCTCTCTCTCTCTCCACCCAATCTCTCTCTTCCTCTGTTTCCATCTCCCTCTCTCTGTCTCCAGCTCTCTCTGCGTCTTTCTCTCCCTGCCTCCATCTCTCCGTCTCTCTCTGTCTCTCTCTTTCTCGGTGTTTCTGTCTCTCTCTCTGCTCCCACCCCACCCCCAGCCCTCTCTCTCGCTGCCATGTCTCGTTTGGATAAAATGAACAAAAGTAACCAAAATACCCCAAAACAAGAGAAAGTGTAATTTTGGTCGGTCAGTCTCCTGAGCCTGGTGACCAGATCAGCTCAGGGAATCGCTGCCGCGGTGGCTGACAGTGAGTGTGAGGCCAGGCAGGGATTAAACCCCTCACCTCCCCGGCCTGACTGAGGAGCTCAGAGATTCTGGGTGTGTTCCTCAGAGCCTGACCAACTCTCTGCCTCCTCCATCCTCACGCCCCTC
The DNA here is from genome assembly GCF_018977255.1 of Callorhinchus milii. Classification (NCBI taxonomy): domain Eukaryota; kingdom Metazoa; phylum Chordata; class Chondrichthyes; order Chimaeriformes; family Callorhinchidae; genus Callorhinchus; species Callorhinchus milii. The sequence continues at coordinate 10,173,964 of NW_024704762.1, forward strand.
ACTATCCAATTTATGGCTGTCAGTGTTCACACGGTTCTCGTTAGTGGTTTTGTTGTTGATTAACAGTAAGAGTGTAATTTACCGGGAACATTCTACTTCGAACTATAGACATTTACTGTATGTGTGTGTGAGTGTGTGAGAGTGTGAGTGTGAGTGAGTGTGTGAGAGTGAGTGTGTGAGAGTGAGTGTGTGAGAGTGTATCATTTCTCCCTTTTTCTTTTTTAGGAGGGGGGGGGGGAAGTAAATCCCCTGAAATCTGTTCCCTTCTTTAAACACCCTAATTCTCGCCGACTACACCCTCTTAATAATGAAACAAGGTGATTGCGGTTAAAAAAAACAAATTTTTCCTTTAAGAGACGTCAAAAGCCGCACGTATTTCTGTGAAAACTTTGGCTTTGTCTACCATCTACACTATAACATCTCAGCTTCCTGTTCTCACATTCGTACTGCCCGTTTGCCAGGGTATCTCAGGGCGATGTAGTGGTGAGGTGTCCATCCTGTGATCAACATCTCACCACAACATCATGCTGAGGTGTACTCGAGTCGCTCTCCTACATCCTCCCTCCCCGTCTTCTCTCCCCCACCACCTTCTCCCCCCTCCTCTTCTCCCCCCTCAGCCACCACCCCCCTTTTCTCCCCTTCATCCCCCCTTCTTCTCCTCCCCGCCTTCTCTCCCCTTCCCCCCACACCGATCGAGGAAAGCCATTCCAAAAAAACACAATTTGTTCTTAACGCTGTGGTGTTTCATACAAACATAGGAACAGGAGGAGGCCATTCAGCCCCTCGAGCCTGTTCCGTTATTCTACAAGACAATGGCTGATCTGTACCTCAAGTCCAATTACCCGCCTTTACCTCATGTCCCTTAATCCCCTGATCTAACACACATCTAATGCACCTGAGTCTGGACAACGTGAATGGATCCAGTCAGAATCCACAGCCTTTTGTGGGAGGGAGAAAGTTCCAGATTCCCAACTTTGGGTGAAAAATGACCCCTTATTTCACTCCTAAATGTCCTGGCTCTAATTTTAAAGATTTCTTAACTTACCAATTGTTAAAAGCTGTGTTTTTCCTACACGGCTTCTCACAACGAATTTAAAAGTAAATTTGTAAATTTGGAAGGAAGAGGTTTCTATTTTTTATTTATTTAGAGTTTTTTTTACACAATTCTTTAGGGACCTGAACACTCAGACAAAATGGCTTCGCAGGCTGAGAACAGGTGGAATTTTAGGCCTCTGGTAACGCAATTTATTAATGAACACAATCTATTGACCGAGCTGTTGTAAACAATCCCACATCGTTTATCCTTACGTAACCAAAAGCCTTTGATTATTTTTATTGCTGCGTTAGATCTTACGATTGTTTAAGTGTAGTGGTTTGTAAACGTGTCACATGGGGATAGACTTTCACTGAACTTACTGCTAGCACATGTTCAGCACGTTTATTACAGCTTTTATAATAATAACAACAGTAATAATAATAAGAATAGTGCATTGACACAGTGCCTTCATCATTCAAATATCTCAAAGCGCCTCAAAGGCTAATTGCCCGTCAACTATAAAGAATGTACATTTTGTGGGTGAAAAACAGCAGCCAATTTGCGCACAGCAACGTCCCACAAACAGCCGTAAAGTGAGCGAGCGAGCGATTTTATCTGGGTGGGGGGGTGGCGGGCGGGTGGGGGGGTGGCGGGCGGGCGGGTTGGGGGGATTGTTGGCCAGGACACCGGGAGAGAGAGACAGAGATGAAACTCCCTTTGCTTTTCCAATAGTATCATCTTGACAACCACCTGAACAGGACATAGACGGCAGCTCGGTTTTAAAACGTCCCACCGTGAAGGACAGGACAACACCTCTGATAACGCAGTGCCCCCACACCCCCCCACCTCACCCCTCACCTACACGCGCTCGCGCACACACACACACACACACACACACCACCACCCCCACACACCACCCCCACACATTCCCGTCACTGAACTCGGAGCGTCAACCTGACCCAGACTGAACGATCAAAGTCTTCCTGAGGAGGCGGGGGCGGTGGGGGTGGGTGGGCGGGGGGGTCGGGGGAGAGCAGCTTGAACCCGCAACCTTCTGAGATACGTTAAACAGAACATACATGATCCGGTACATACACAGTAACAAACATTGGTTTCCTGTCTACCTACCGTCAGCCATACCTTGGGCCGGCTCGGGAACACGTCCAAAACACACTTAGATTTGGACTTCTTGCCTCTCAGCCCCACAGAGTAAGGGCTGTAATTGTTCTTCCCACCTCGTCGTTTGTTCAGCATCCTTCCCCCCAATATTTGTGGGCAGGGGGGGAGGTTTGGGGTAGGGGGGGGTGGTGGGAGTTGTTGGTGGTGGTAGGATGGGGATGTAAAGAGTTTGAAGAGGGGAGATGGGTCGACCTCTCCGAAAAAAACCTCTCGTTATTACTCTATTAATCTTTTTTGGGGGGAGACTGAGGGGTATAAGGGGTTTGAGGGTGGCTATAGGGGTCAACCCCACCCCCCCCCCAAAAAAAAAAAAAACTTCTCTTGTTATTACTCTATTAAAATAAATGAATTTGTTTGGGGGAAAGAAATACTAAAAGAATCTAATTTCACGACACAAAAAAAAGGCAAAGTTGTTTTAAAGAAATAAATATACTGTACATAAAATAATTCCTTCTCTCCCCCCACACCCACCACCCACCACCCACCCACCCACCCACCAGCCCCTCACTCCCCCCTCTCCTCTCCTCTCCCTCTTTGGATGCTCTGTCAAATCATGAATTGGATGGGATTTGGCTGAACCGTCTCTGGGGTTGAGCTGAAGCTGTCGGGACACACACAGTGAGTGTGTGATGGCCAGAGAGCTGCACCACAGTGGTCACAGCCCCCACCACCCAGAGGGCGATCTCAATAACAGTAACTACATTCCAATCCAAACAGCGGACGCTTTGCAACTCACTGATGTGCTGTGTGGTATAGGACTTCCTGTTCTGTTTTTCTTAGATATTGAATGCGTTTTCGTCAATTCCTTTTTCTTGCGAGAGAACATTTTTCCTTCCAACAGTGGAGTGGAGTGGAGTTGGAGTTGGAGTGGCGTCTCCCCTCTCCCTCTCTGTCCCTCTCTGTCCCTCTCTGGGCAATGCTCTCAGCTGCTGCTCAGTGCCTCAGGTCTGGAGCCCATCAAACACACAGCAACACGAGAAACCACAGCTCTTTTCTGGTTCAACGTGGAGCTGTTCCGGAGTCTGATCCGGTGTAGTGTTTAACCACATTCAGTTACTCACTCAACTGACAATTCATGTGACGACAACGCATCAGCTCATTGGTTTCCAAACTGAGACCTGTTCATCTCTCTCTCTCTCTCCAACTTATTTCCACTGTGTGACCACCTGCTCAGTCGGACAGTAAATGTCAGTGCGGGGATTTTTTTTTCTGTGTGTGTGTTGCTTTCATTATTCTTTTTTTTACACTCAGGCAATGATGTGACAATAATACCACTAATAACCATTGCAGTTGATTCAGCGGCTTTATGTCTTCGTCGAAACGTCTCAAAGCGCCTCACAGAGTATACTGTAAAGCGAATTGGCTTTATGTTTCGCGGGCGAAACGCGGCAGACAATTTGCGCACAGCGACGTCCGACACACAAACAGCCGGGGATTGAGTGACCAAATTATTGTTTTATTTCCCCACCAAGGGATTATTTCAACGCTAATGGCACTAAAATCGAACACAACGTTCCCCAACAAATTTACATCTATCCAGCACCATTCAGCACCATTCACGTCTCTGGGCGAACGGCCAATTAATCGAATTTGGGAGAAACTCACTTCTCTTAGGGAACAGTCACAGGGTGTGTAGCAGCCACGGGAAGTCGGGAACTCAGTTTAACGTCGCGGCTGAAGAACGGCACAGCTATCACACAGCCTCCTCCCTCCCTGCACTGTTCTGGAGAGTCACCTTGGACTGTGGGCGCACAGCCCGGAGAATGGCTTTTTTTTGGTTAATGGAGAGATCCATCACCGTGTTAAGAGTCTCCAAACCCAACTGGGAATTCCAGGCATCTCACCTACACATGGAGATTCCAGAGATAGATTGTTAGAATGGAATGCGCTCTCTCTCTCTCTCTTTCCCTGGAGAGACACATCTTGTTTACCTAATCCCAGAGAGATTGAGGTGCAGGTAGGCCAGAGTCAAGGCTTGGGAGGGGTGGGGGGCAACCCGAGCTTTCAACTTGATCCAAAACCTGACAGCCGGCAGAAGGTGAATGAAGAATGAAACCAGCGTCAAAACACTAGACGGAGTCACAGTCCGTGGGGGACCGTGAACAGAGAGTGCCCCTGGGCAGCGTACCGAGTTTATGGAAAGAAATCCCTGGGATTTATGCTTCAAATGGAAAGGAAGTGCTCAATGAGATGAATTGTGATAACTTGCTGCAAAAAAAATATGTATGTCTTCTTTCCTGCCGGTAGATGGCATTGCAACCTGTGGTCCACAGCTGGGCGTTTGAATGATTGACAGCTGTAAAAATAATTATATAATCTATAATAAGAATAATAATCCTTACGTTTGACACAGCACCTCATCACGTCTTCGGGACGTCTCAAAGCTCTTCCCAGGTTATACTGTAAAGCGAAGTGACTGTTCATCTTGTGGATGAAGGTCTCTCTCTCTCTCTGACTGCTGTTACCTGAGAGGGATTCCCAGCCAGGACACGCGGGGAGAAACTCGATGAGAACAAACTCCATTTGTCACAATAAACAGCAAGAGATTGCAAATCCTGTGATCGTTTATTAAGCCCTTTATTTTTGTGAGTAGCACAGACCCTGTGAGTAACATAGTGACTGGTAGTGGAGTCCGGGTGGTGGGGGGGAGAGGTGCCAGGGCTCAGGGTGGGGCAGGAACTCAATCTATATTGCGAGATTCTCAAAACGATTTGCAAATAGTGGAACCCGGAATCTCAAACAACAAATTAATATTAATGATCCTGGCGATTGTTACAGAGCCTTATCACGTCTTTGGGACGTCTCAAAGCGCTTCACAGGATACACTGTAAACTGAATTGACTGTGCTTTTTGTGGTTAGAATTGGAATCAGAGACCCCTCCATATAGGGTAACGTCTTGCAGCTTAGATCTCTCTCCGTTATACACTGACTCTGGCGGCGGCGGGTGGTGGTGGGGGGGGGGGGGGCGGGGGAGGAAGAGGGGTGGGGAGAGAGGGTGGAAGAGCGGGCCGGGAGAAGTGGGGGGAATATCGGGGGGGGGGGGGGGTGGAAGAGGAGAAACTTCTCTGATGCAATGCAGAGTGCAAAACATGGCCAGTGTGTGTTTGGCAACACAGAGACACACACACACACACACACAAACAGACAGACAGACAGACACATACACAGAGACACACAAGCAGACAGACAGACACACAGAGACAGACACACTCAAAATCAGACAGACAGAAAGCTGTGCAGTGGGATGAGAACACCACCTTTGGACTCGCTGAGACAGTAGAACAGGAGGACACGGCTTTGGGTTTGCAAAGGGAGAATTTCAGGACAGACACCAGGAAGTGTCTCTTTACCCTGACAGTATTAACGACGGGATCAGGATCACGATGGGATCAGGAGGGCAGTCGAGGGCAGGGCACTAATGATGGGAGGATAGACGGCGGGTGGGAGGGGGGGAATGAGATCAGATGGGCCGAAGGGGATTGGAGTCGAGATACAGATCAGCCATGATCTAACAGAGTGGCAGAACAGGCTCGAGGGAACGAATGGCCTCCTCCTCTTCCCACAGATGTCTTCGTTACCCTGAAACCAGAGCGTTAGGATGTCCTCCCGACGTTAAAGGCAATGATATAACCGCAATCTGTTGTTGTTGTTGAAACTGATGTCGGGATATTTGCGAAACCCTTTTGGGAACGTGGCAATGCTGAGCCCGGTGACTGCCGGGCCTGAGACAGCCACTAGGTGGTGCCCTTTGGCAACAACAGCACAAAGCACATCCGACACCCAGCCAGACAACAATAATAATAATAACCCTTGCATTTGATATAGAGTCTTATCGCATCTTCGAGACGTCTCAAAGCGCTTCACAGGATTCTACTCTAAAGTGTGGGGACTGTATATTTTGCGGGCAAAAAGCGACAGCCAATTGCGCCCGGCGACGTCCCCACAAACAGCCGTGGTTTGAGCGAACAAATTCTCATTATGTTTTTAATCTTTCTCTCGAGGGATTATGACCAGGCGCGCGTGTGGAGTAAGGAAACTTGCCCAAGGTTTCGCCCGAGTTGGGAAACATCCACGGGCCCCACATAAGCAATATTGTTGTGTTGCCGCTGGTTGGCTGCCTGCCTCATAGATTCTCGTAAATGTCCTGCCCTTTGTGGGGGCTGGGGGGTCTCCTCCTGAGGGACGAATTGTTGATGTACAGTGGACCCTCGTCAGCCTCCACCTCCGTCCTCGTCCTCTGCTCTGCGTACCTCCCCTCCTCAAGTGAATGTCGCTGCATCTGGGACATCTGGCTGTGGACATAAACGTTAGAAACTTACATTTAATCTAGTGTTTTGGGAGGCGGGGAGGGGATGGCGTGGCAGCAGGGGGTAAAAAGGCAGTTAACAACGTGCTAATTAACTAAACGAAACCCCTCAACCAACTCTAGGCTGTTGTTTAGGGGGTGTCAGCTGGTTAATTTCTTGCCCAAAAAGGGAAGGTGGAAGCAGATTTGATAGCAGCTTTGTAAAGGGAGTTGGACAGGTACTTAAAAAGGAACAATGTGCAGGGCTGGGGGTGGGTGGTGAGGTAAGAGCGGGGGGAGTGGGACTAGTTGGGGTAAGAGCGGGGGGAGTGGGACTAGTTGGGGTAAGAGCGGGTGGCGTTGGACTAGTTGGGGTAAAAGCGGGGAGCGCGGCACTAGATGGGGTAAGAGCGGGGGGCGTGGGACTAGATGGAGGGGAGTGGGGATTAGTTGGGGTAAGAGTGGGGGGAGTGGGACTAGATGGAGGGGAGTGAGGATTAGTTGGGGTAAGAGCGGGGGGAGTGGAGATTAGTTGTGGTAAGAGTGAGCGGCGTGGGACTAGATGGCAGCTCTTTCAAAGAGCCGCCACAGACAGGATGGGCCGAATGGCTGCGACTGAGTGAATCAGCAGAGCCTTCAAGAGTAGAGTTTCCACAGGAGGGAACACAGAGTCAGCAATGATTGGGTTCAGGGCCAGTGTTAACATGAGGGTAGGCTTAACCCCAACGCGAGGATGACTAGGGGGGCAGTGGGGAGGAGGGCAGAGCCAGCCCCCAGCTGGTACTTTGGGGAGTTGACAGCAACACAATCTCGGGGGGAATGTGGAGACCGATCGCTGAGGACAATAGCTGCGCTGATTGTTGTTACTCACATATTATGGAGATGTTGGGTTCGCTCTGAAGGAGGTGAAAGAGAAAGAGGTTATTACATTACAACATCATTTACATTTACACAGCGGCTTTCACAGCGAGAGGACGTCTCAAAGCCCTTCACAACACTGGCTGGGCACCCGAGCTGGGGGGGGAGAATTGGGGGGAGGGAATTGAGACACTGCCTTAAACGAAGGGAGGGAGTGAGTGAGTTGGAGGAAGCGAATCGGAGGGAGGGAGGGAGTAGAGATTGAAACTGAACATGCATGGAATACAAGCTCGACTAGTCCACTATTTGTGTAATATTTTAGAGCGAATTTCTGTGAAGGGAAGTGAACACGGCAGCCAATTCACACACATCAGCATCTCACAAACAGCCACTGACAACCAGCTTTATGGTGAACGACCAGGTTTATGGTGAACGACCAGGTTTATGGTGAACGACCAGGTTTATGGTGAACGATCAGGTTTATGGTGAACGACCAGGTTTATGGTGAACGACCAGGTGTTACCTTCGCCTTTTTTCCTCTTCCGAAAGCAGGTGATCACGGTCAGTAAGAGCAGGAACATGGCTATGACTCCGACAATGACAGAGAGAACGATCAACAAGAGTTGGACGCCTGGAGTCACAAAACAATCACAGCGTTACTGAGATCAACTTATTAAGAATAATAGTAATCCTTAAACAGGTTAACACATCCCCACAAACTGCACCCCAATATAACCAGTGTAGTAGGGAAGGTACGTACATTGGACATCGTGTGAGGTCCAGTTCCCCGAGTCCTGACAAACCGTCTCAAGGTCACCGTGAAGAACATATCCCCCATCACACGAGAAATAGCAACTGGCGTTGTAGTGAGTGTCACCGTAGAGACCAGAACAGTTCAGCTCACCGTACTGTGGGGAATCCAGAGCCTGGCAGGGAACAGCTGGGAGGGGTGGACACAGACACACACACACACGGACACACACACACACAGACACACACACACACAGACACACAGACACACACAGACACAATAAAACATGCCACACAACATACACCAAACACACCCACACCAATAAACCACACACACAGACACACACACACACACACACACACAGACACACACACAGACACACACACACACACAGAGTAAAATTAGGTCACAAATTTTTTAGAAACTTTTTTTCTTCTAATATTACATATTAATATTACATTTCACACCAAACCTGGACCCTTATCAGTGTAATTAATGCATCACTATCACTATATGAGCCGCACTCCTCTGAGCTCTCACTGGTGACCGCCCCCCACTCCCCCAACCCCCAGATCGGCTGTTGTCCTGATGGCGTTGGTCGTGTAAAGAGATTTGCCGATAGAGCCATAGACGTTTACACACCAGAAGGCGGCCATTCCGCTTGTCCTGCCTGTGCTCTTTGGGAGAGCAATCCTTTCAGTCCCACTTACCCGAGTTCTCTCTTCCCTTCAAATCCCCGATCTCCGCAAATTACCCCTTTTTGGATTTCGACCTGAGTTCCCTCTCGGAAGTGTAAGATTATATTTGTGATGTTTAATGTTTTTTTTAATGTTTTTTTAATGCTTTTAGAATGTAACCTACCCATAATCCGTTAATAAGATTGATGTGATTTAATGACTCGCTGACCAAGGGCTTAAAAGTAGCTGTGCTGGACGGGCTGAGGTCATCTTCTGATTACATTCCATATTTTCCTGGGAAGATGTTCACTCCTCTGAGATAATGAGAAATCGGGTCCTTGAGCATAGATATAAGTACAATGGACCACAAAAAGAATAGGCTGCAGCCTCAGACACCTGCCTATCTCAAGGCTGTGGGAGGCTGCCCAGAAGTTGCCCATATCTCTCTCTCGCAAGGCAGCCTGTGTAGGGTGGGGGCTATCTCTGTGACCAGGGGAGGGCCTTGCGTGGGGTGGGGACTGTCTGTCTCTGTGACAAGGGGAAGTGGAGGTAGAAACAAATAAAGGAACGATGTAACTTTGGAATAGTTGGAGTTGTGTAGCGGATCAGTGCATTTTCCAGTGGAATCCATATCGAATCTCCTGTAGCTATGGTCTCAGTTATATGCAAGTCAAAGATCACAAGAACTAGGACTGATCAACCCAAGGGACCAGAAAGGAGAACTGTAGATGGACAGGGGGAGGGGATTTACCTCCAGTGTGAAAGTGACCATTAAAAGGGAAAGAGGAGTAGTGAGGTCCGTAAGGAAGGAGGACTTTCTCCAGTCGGAGTCTGGTGTTTTCGCAGGTAATGTACATTTCGATTGTTATGCTGTATTAAAACTCTATGCTGATGTGATAATATATCAATGTTAATGCAGAGACTGTTGCTGTTTGTGTGCGAATAAATGACCTTTATTTACTCTGAATCTGTGTGTGTCCTCATATTGAGTGAACTGAGGCTCCAGCAAACCTAATAAAAGCTAATCTTGGTCCTGCCTCGATCATCACATCCCAACAGCTCTCTCGCTCTGTGAAGAAAATTCCTCCTAATCTTTCCCCAATTTGATCCCTTGTTAACTATTGTAAAACTGATTTCCTCTCTTGGCACCAACTCCCTGACCAGTGGAAATAATTTCTCCCCAGTGACTCTCTCAAAACCTCTCGTCATTAAAACGACCTCGATCGAGGCTTCCCTCAATCAGTCATCACTGTTCATAGCTCAAACCAGTCATCACTGGTGTCATCCCAGCACATCTCCTCTATACCCTCTCCATGTCTTTCCTCAGTAGGTACGAAAACCCGACACATTATTCTTACAGTAATAAATACATGGCCATCTATCTATCTCTGGGATTTCAGTGAATAGGTGGGATGCATGGATTCTCAGTTAGGTTTGGTGATGGGTTTCCACGTGTGTCAGACATCCGGCTGACCAAAAAAAAGATAGCAATGGATGGAAGGTTGGCATTATAAAAGGCTGGACTTCTCCGGGCCACACAACATACTACACAGCAAAATGAAGTATTTCACAGTCTGATCAGCCATGTTTCATTTCCTGATATTGGGTGAAGGAGGAGGTGGAGGGGTGGGTGGGAGGGGAAAGGAGAAGGAAACCACTGCCAAATAATATGACTAAACTCTCAGATGACTGTAACTGGAAACGTGCGACAGTGACATACTGCCAGCTTGCGGTTATACCATGGACGGTCATGCTCAGGGAGGCAGTGGCAAGTTCTCGTTATGTGTGATATTCACACTAGTTTCGTCTGAACTGGTTTCATCAACATTTGCTCCTCTTCCTCCCTCGACTTCTTCAAACCCCAAGATTTCCACGCCCCTCCTCCACCCACGATTGTCTCCCCCCCACCCCCACCACATCACCTTGGTGATGACACACCCTCAGAAACCTCAAACATGATCTGCTCGTCCCCAGGAGGTGACGTTACTGCTGCTATTTATTGGTTTCCGCTATTTTCCGCTGAACTAACTTTGGTTGTAGCCCCACCAACAGCTCCTTCTACACCACACCCTCCCCCTAACTATTCTAAATGTATTCTCACTACAATTCAGTTTTGTTAGTCCATTTTGTCGAGATGTCTAAAATCAAGATGCTCAGTGCATGGGAAATGGTATTGTTCATAGGAACAGGAGGAGGCCATTCAGCCCCTCAAGCCTGTTCTGTCATTCTATAAGATCATGGCTGATCTGTATCTCGACTCCAATTACCCGCCTTTGACCTGTATCCCTTGATCCCCTGACCTAACAAATAGCTATTCACCTCAGTCTTGAAACTCATGCTTGCATTCCAACAAAGTCAACTGCTCTCAGGACCCATCTTTTTGCTCCCCTTGTCCTGCCCTGTCCTGCCCTGTTAACATGCCCTGTGAGAAGAGGCAGACACCACACCCTGTTTGGGGAGGGGCACTTAGGATGTGTGATGCAGGATCCGTATTGGCTTTCAACAGGGAACAGGGATACCTAAAGAGGTGTCATTTGCAGAGGTTTTGGGAGAAAAGGCAATGGGACTGAGTGGATTCTTTGCTGCCAAAGTAGATAATATTCAAGTGAATATCCTTGAGTTTGATGTAGAAGCACCATTCATGTTGGGGGATGCCTCAAAGCCCTTCCTGTAATGTTCAGTGAGAATAAAGTGTGGCTTTATTGTAAGCTAATGCCAGTGCAAGTGTGAAAGGAGAAGCAATCACTATGGTGACGGCTCAGGGTGGGTGTTATATTAGTCCCCAAAACTGTGGTTTACTTCTGCAGAAGCTGAGTCCAGGCAATCACAACAACAACAACAAGATTACATTTGTATGGCACCTTTCATGTCGGGAGGGCACTAAAGAGGGCAAAAGCTACAAACGGTGCAAATATTGTCGTCAATAATAAAAAGTGAAGAATTGCAATAATAATAAAGCCTAAACGGTTTAGCGGTGTCCGGCTCACTTACCTCGGCAGGTTGTACCAGGAGAGCTCCAGTCGCCGGTATCTTGGCACCTTGTCCGTGTCGTCCCGTTCGGAATAAAGCCCACATCACAAGTGAACGTGCACTCAGACTGAAAGTGCTGCTCACCGTACAGTCCCTCACATTTGACGCTGCCGTGGCTCGGTTTGGTAATCGCAGGACAAGATTGGACTGGAGCACATAAACACACACAGGGCAAAATGTTCAGCTCAGCTGAGGGGTAGGGGATGGGGGCTGGGAAGGGGGAGGCTATTCGGCTCACAGTGTGTCTGTGCCATCGCTATCTCTGTGGTGGTCTCAGATCGCTGAGCCAGGCGGGTCCACAGGATTCAAGCACGAAGATGGTCATCGTAGCCGTTCATCACTAAAGTGCCAGACACCACCCGACCGACCCCCAGAATATTCTGCATGCAAGCCATAAATATTCCCGGCTTCATTCACTTACGAGAGATTCACTACAGCAAGACTCTATCGATTTGGTTAACTGACAATTAAACGCTTGTTATGCACTTGATAGCTATTCGGTTAATTAACAGATAAGCGTGTGTCCGTGCTCCACAACATATGATTGTGTTACGTCCCTCGGCTGTCTATACTGTACTTACCGTGTTCACAGTTTTTACCGGAGAAAACATGCTCACAATCACACGTGAAATCATTTGCCATCTCAGTGCAGTTGCCTCTGGAGTTGCAAGTTGTCGGTTTGCATTGAACTGCGGGGAAAGGGGAACGAACGCAGGGGTCAGTGTTGAGCTGGGGGTGGGGTGTGTGGGGTGTGTAGGGTGTGTGTGGGGTGTGTGTTTGTGTGGGTATGTGTATGTGGGTTTGTGTGTGTGAGGTGTATGTGGGATGTGTGTCTGCTCACACGTCACACAATAAATAATAATAATAATCCTTCCATTTAATATAGCGCCTTACCACATCTTTATGATGTCTCAAGGGATTTCACAGAATATACTGTACAGTGAATTGACTGTATATTTTGTGATCACAATTAAATCACCTAAACCAACACTGGTTAAAATTCGTCCATGTGCTTCAAAGGTGTATTTCATATTGCTTGAGAAAGCAGCAATGTCCCATTGCATGAAACAAACAGTCGTGGCTTAAGTGACCAAATTATTATTTTTTTTGCTTCCCCGTTACCCTCAGGAGCCTGATCCATAAGTTTACTACTTGATCACTGAAGCAGTGTTTATGCAGATTCTTTCTGAATTTACCACTTTCAATCGCAACCGACTGATTGGAACCGTGTCCTCTGGTTCTACTGTTCTGGACAAGATTAAAAACACCTTAACATGGTCTACATTGTGATATATCTGTCCCTCTTGGAGGCAACCAAGAGAGAGTAATCCTCACTTACTTCACACAAACTTAGACAAACAGGATAGGTGGGGACTTACATTCCTGGCACACGTAATACTTGCTGCTCGAGCAAGATACACTATTCCATTTGTGGTCATTATGTAACTCCGCACAATATTCATAAGCCAAAATGCGGTTGCTGGGCTCTCCAGACCCCCATTTGGTGTAGGACACTGGTTGATTGGAGCCTGTGAGGCACCAATTGCTCCCACACTTGGTCACTCCAAACCAAACTCTGTTGACACCAGTCACCTCCACCAGATACCGATGGAGCTCTTCGCTGTAGACTTCAGCCAGTCCATCGGAATGTGCTTTGCAGTCCTCGGATGATTGTGGAAATGTCTTTGGTACTTGGAACAACTTGAAGACGACACTTTCAGAAACGCACAGACACCCTAAACACACGGAAACAGCCGATTAGAAACAACATACCGTTCGCTCAGGTTATGTGACCAAATTTAGTGGGGAGAAGCCCTGTCCCTTCCAAGTTCTGCTGATGGGCCAGGCTGGGCTGGTGTGATCAGCAATGCCCTGGAGCACTGCAGACACGTCGCGCTCAGGAACAAGACTACTGAGGGAGAGAGAGAGAGAGACTCTCACAGAGGATTGACTGGATTCCAACATCCCTTTGCCAAGCACATCACCTTAGCTTCAAGGAGAAGCACTTACCTCGTTTCTCTCACAAGGAGAATAGTCATCATTTCCTGCAAATGGACGGCACTGAATTCGGTGGATTTAATATGATTGCGGAAATGGAAATGTAATAGTTTCGAGGTTAGGTTTTACAAAACCACAATTAATTGAAACAACGTTAAAAAAATGACAGCAGTTAAATAATAAATGTTCGTACCAGACAGGAGAAGAAACCGTGAGACGTTGGCAATCATTCTCCCGGGAGAAAGCCCAGTGACCACACCAACCTTGAGGGAGATTCCAAACTAAGTGCAGCTCTGAATGGACTGAGAGACAGATGACCAGACCTCACAGTCTGCTGAACGGAAGCAGAATCTGTCATTAAAGCCAACCCTCAACTTTGGTACAAAATTAGATCCAATCTTTTGTTTCTGAGACTCCTCCCAGCACCGGCAATACTTAATCCACAAAATAGTTTGTGAGTGATTCTAAGAATCCTCTGGTATCGCTTCCCTGTAGATCTTAGCCTTGGTACAGACCAACCATGATGTTTAACATCCCCTCAGCTCTTTCACAATCCCTGAGTACCTACCACATAGTCTGTATAGTCATTACCAGCGCACACGCAGACACATACACACACACCAACCACGCACACACATGCACACACACATACCAACCACGCACACACATGCACACACACATACCAACCACGCACACACACGTATCAACCATACATACTCATATACATACACAGATACCAACCATACACACATATATACACACACACAGTGGACGTAAATGTACAGTACAAGTTATTGTAAAATTAGATTCAGGAAATCACCACAAACTGTACAGCACTGAGTGTGGAGAATGTGATGTGTGAAAGATATTTCAAGATAGAGTGCACAGAGACACATTCTCCACACTCAGTGCTGTACAGAAAACACATACTGGAGAAATATTCACAACAACAATAATAATCATCGTTGCATTTGATATAGCGCCTTTTGGCATCTTCGAAAGCGCTCTGAGGCACTACTCTGTGCGGAGGGCGCTATTCAAGTGCAATTTGTTGTTGTTGTCTCACAGCACTTTACAAGATATACTGTAAAGTGTGGTGACTGTATATTTTGTGGTCAAAACATGGCAGCCAATTGCGCACCGCAGCTTCCGCGCACACAGTTGTGGATTGAGAGACCAAATTGTTATTTTTTTTAATCGATTTCTTGTTGAAGAGATTATTATTCCCAGAAACACACAAAACTCTTCGGGAAGGTTCACATCACTTCCTCTTTTTAATTTTTTTTAAAAAAAGGAACAGTGTAAATTGACAAGGAACTGGCGAGACCGAAATCAACACTTTTAGTATTGTTTTAAAAAAATTTGATACGAGACACAGCAATCTAGCTTCCAAACATCTTTTATTTGTGAATCGGTAAATCCTGACACTCTTTTCCCCCCCGTTACCACTAACTGATTAAACCCACACCAGTACTGGATTAGACCATCACAGCGTACGCTTATATAGGTGACACCTCGCTTAGAGCATGTACACACTCCAACATGGCTCAAGGGATCTCTCTCAGGGGAGGGCTGATTGGTGAATTTACACACGACGAGGGTATAAATCAGAGCTGTACACCCCATGTGTGTAGGACCTGATTGACACTAAATTGAAGCTCTTCCAACAATGCTCTGTGTCAGTGAGTAAAGCAAGTGTGAGTGAGTGAGTGAGTGAACGAGTGAGTGAGTGAACGAGTGAGTGAGTGAACGAGTGAGTGAGTGAACGAGTGAGTGAGTGAACGAGTGAGTGAGTGAACGAGTGAGTGAGTGAACGAGTGAGTGAGTGAACGAGTGAGTGAGTGAACAAGTGAACGAGTGAGCGAGTGTCTCAGTCACCAATGCCCTTGTGTTGCCACTGGTGATTGACTGCCTCACAGATTCTCGTAAATGTCCTGCTCTTCCTTGGGGTCGGGGGGACCTCCTCTTCGGGGCGACACGTTGGTGTACAGCAGATCCTCGTCAGCCTCCGCCTCTCGCCCCGTCATCCGCTTCGCGTACCTCGCGTCCTCCAGCGTTTGTTGCTGCTTCTGTGTCATCAGGCTGCGCACATAGACGTTGGAAACTTAATAATAATCCCGGCATTCGACACAGCGCTTCATCACGTCTTCGAGGTGTCTCAAAGCACTTCACAGGATGCACTGTAAAGTGTAGTGACTGTATGTTTTGAGGGCGAAACCCAGCAGCCAATCACGCACAGCAGCGTCCCCACAAACAGTCGGGGATTAAAGGGATTACTGCTCCCGGAAAAGAGATCCGCCAATCGACTAACAACTGGGTTCCTACTCACTGCTGGTAAACAGAGGCGTGTGGCGTAAGGAAACTTGCCGACGGTTACACCCTGCACGGGAATCGAACCCAGGTCCTCTCGCTTGCGAGGCGAGAGCTCTAACCACCGAGCTACAGGACTCCACAGGGTAGGCTTAACCCCAACGCGAGGATGACTAGGGGGGCAGTGGGGAGGAGGGCAGAGCCAGCCCCCAGCTGGTACTTTGGGGAGTTGACAGCAACACAATCTCGGGGGGAATGCGGAGACCGATCGCTGAGGACAATAGCTGCGCTGATTGTTGTTACTCACATATTGTGGAGATGTTGGGTTCGCTCTGAAGGAGGTGAAAGAGAAAGAGGTTATTACATTACAACATCATTTACATTTACATTTACACAGCGGCTTTCACAGCGAGAGGACGTCTCAAAGCCCTTCACAACACTGGCTGGGCACCCGAGCTGGGGGGGGAGAATTGGGGGGAGGGAATTGAGACGCTGCCTTAAACGAAGGGAGGGAGTGAGTGAGTTGGAGGAAGCGAATCGGAGGGAGGGAGGGAGTAGAGATTGAAACTGAACATGCATGGAATACAAGCTCGACTAGTCCACTATTTGTGTAATATTTTAGAGCGAATTTCTGCGAAGGGAAGTGAACACGGCAGCCAATTCACACACATCAACATCTCACAAACAGCCACTGACAACCAGCTTTATGGTGAACGACCAGGTTTATGGTGAACGACCAGGTTTATGGTGTTACCTTCGCCTTTTTTTCTCTTCCGAAAGCAGGTGATCACGGTCAGTAAGAGCAGGAACATGGCTACGACTCCGACAATGACAGAGAGAAGGATAAACAAGAGTTGGGGCACTATGTCTGGGACGCCTGGAGTCACAAAACAATCACAGTGTTACTGAGATCAACTTATTAAGAATAATAGTAATCCTTAAACACATCCCCACAAACTGCACCCCAATATAACCAGTGTAGTAGGGAAGGTACGTACATTGGACATCGTGTGAGGTCCAGTTCCCCGAGTCCTGACAAACCGTCTCAAGGTCACCGTGAAGAACATATCCCCCATCACACGAGAAATAGCAACTGGCGTTGTAGTGAGTGTCACCGTAGAGACCAGAACAGTTCAGTCTACCGTACTGTGGGGAATCCAGAGCCTGGCAGGGAACAGCTGGGAGGGGTGGACACAGACACACACACACACACACACACACACACACACACAGACACACACACAGACACAGTAAAACATGCCACACAACATACACCAAACACACAGACACACACACACAAAACAGAGTAACGTTGGGTCACAAATGTTTTTGAAACTTTTTCTCCTCTAAAATAATTAATAAACTTGTAATTAATATTACATTTCACACCAAACCTGGACCCTTATCAGTGTAATTAATGCAGCACTATCACTATATGAGCCGCACTCCTCTGAGCTCTCACTGGTGACCGCCCCCCAATCCCCCAACCCCCAGATCTGCTGTTGCTAATAAGCTAATGCCAGCGTAAGTGTGAAAGGAGAAGCAATCACTCTGGTGATGGCTCATCCGGCCCACCTCAGGGTGTTATGTTAGACCCCGAAACTGTGGTTTCTTTCTGCAGAAGCTGAGTCCAGGCAATGACACTAAACAGGGCAAAAGCTACAAACGGTAAAAATATCGTCGTCAATAATAAAAAGTGCAGAATTGCAATAATAATAATAAATAAAAGCGCACACACACAAGCGAGCTAAGGCAATCAACTCTGGGGCAAAAGAGGTGCCAAAGCCTAAATGGTTTAGCGGTGTCCGGCTCACTTACCTCGGCAGGTTGTTCCAGGAGAGCTCCAGTCGCCGGTATCTTGGCACCTTGTCCGTGTCGTCCCGTTCGGAATAAAGCCCACATCACAAGTGAACGTGCACTCAGACTGAAAGTGCTGCTCACCGTACAGTCCCTCACATTTGACGCTGCCGTGGCTCGGTTTGGTAATCGCAGGACAAGATTGGACTGGAGCACATAAACACACACAGGGCAAAATGTTCAGCTCAGCTGAGGGGTGGGGGGTGGGAAGGGGGGAGGCTGTGCCATCTGTGTCTGTGCCATCGCTATCTCTGTGGTGGTCTCAGATCGCTGAGCCAGGCGGGTCCACAGGATTCAAGCACGAAGATGGTCATCGTCGCCGTTCATCACTAAAGTGCCAGACACCACCCGACCGACCCCCAGAATATTCTGCATGCAAGCCATAAATATTCCCGGCTTCATTCACTTACGAGAGATTCACTACAGCAAGACTCTATTGATTTGGTTAATTGACAATTAAAAGCTTGTTATGCACTTGATAGCTATTTGGTTAATTAACAAATAAGCGTGTGTCCGTGCTCCACAACATATGATTGTGTTACGTCCCTCGGCTGTCTATACTGTACTTACCGTGTTCACAGTTTTTACCGGAGAAAACATGCTCACAATCACACGTGAAATCATTTGCCATCTCATTGCAGTTGCCTCTGGAGTTGCAAGTTGTCGGTTTGCATTGAACTGCGGGGAAAAGGGAACGCAGTGGTCAGTGTTGAGCTGGGGGTGGGGTGTTTGTTTGTGTCCGCTTATAAATCACTGGATTACAGAAATAGAAATTTACTGTGCAGGAAAAACCCATTAGTCCCATCGTATCAGAGTCTACACCAACTCTCAGACTGAGGTAGTCATTCAATCCCCTCTAATCCTACAATTGTCTCTGTCTCTATCCTAATGAAACTGTATGTAATAGTCCTTACATTTTGATACAATGCCTTATGACATCTTCAAGACTTCTCAAAGCGCTGCACAAAATATACTATAAACAACAACAACAAAATGACATTTATAGAGCGCCTTTCACATCGGGAGGACGTCCCAAAGCGCTGAACAGTCAGGTGTCGGGGCCCGAGCCGGGGGGAGGGATGGGGTTGGGGTGAGGGAAGGCAGAGAGGTGGGAGTGAGATAAAAGGCACAGTCGAGAAGGGTCTTGAGACCCTCCTTGAAGGAGGTAAGGGAGGAAGCGAGGCGAAGGGACCGTGGGATGGAGTTCCAGAGTGTGGGGGCAGAGAGGCTGGAAGCCCGGCCACCGATGGTAGGGCGGGAGACATTGAGCAGCCGGAGCCCGCTGAACGGATGGAGCGGGCAGGTTGGTAGGAAGTCAGCAGGTCAGAGAGGTAGGAGGGGTCAAGGCTATAAATGGTGTAGTGACTGTATATTTTGTGGGTGAAATGCGGCAACAGCAACAAGATTACATTTGTATAGCGCCTTTCACGGCAGGAGGACGTCCCAAGGCACTGGAAATTATACACAGCAAAGTCCCACAAACAGTCGTGGTTTGAGTGACCACATATATTTTTTAAAAAAGGGATTATTTATTAAACGAAAACTTCCTGGCGTCAGTCTTGAAATTATCCTTTGCAACCCTCAGCTGTGTCCTTTGGGTTTCTATCTCAGTATGTCAGAAAGTATTGCTTTGACTTTACATTTTCACTTCCCATTTATAATTTTATACACAGCTCTGAGCTGTGAGCAACTCGCAACATGTAATTATGACGGCTTCGGAAAATGTAGTCTCTGCCTAAAAAACCCATAGCTCCCAAATAAAGGCAACAATAGGGAACCGGAGGTGCAGTTTGTCTCATCTATTCGCCAGTCTTATCTGTCCCACTTGGAGGCAACCTCGAGAGCATAATCCACGCTTACTTCACACAAGTGAAGAGAAATCTGATAAGTGGGGACTTACATTCCTGGCACACGTAATACTTGCTGCTCGAGCAAGATACACTATTCCATTTGTGGTCACTATGTAACTCCGCACAATATTCATAAGCCAAAATGCGGTTGCTGGGCTCTCCAGACCCCCATTTGGTGTAGGACACTGGTTGATTGGAGCCTGTGAGGCACCAATTGCTCCCACACTTGGTCACTCCAAACCAAACTCTGTTGACACCAGTCACCTCCACCAGATACCGATGGAGCTCTTCGCTGTAGACTTCAGCCAGTCCATCGGAATGTGCTTTGCAGTCCTCGGATGATTGTGGAAATGTCTTTGGTACTTGGAACAACTTGAAGACGACACTTTCAGAAACGCACAGACACCCTAAACACATGGAAACAGCAGATTAGAAACAACATACAGGGAACAAACCGTTCGCTCAGGTTATGTGACCAAATTTAGTGGGGAGAAGCCCTGTCCCTTCCAAGTTCTGCTGATGGGCCAGGCTGGGCTGGTGTGATCAGCAATGCCCTGGAGCACTGCAGACACGTCGCACTCAGGAACAAGACTACTGAGGGAGACAGAGAGAGAGACTCTCACAGAGGATTGACTGGATTCCAACATCCCTTTGCCAAGCACATCACCTTAGCTTCAAGGAGAAGCACTTACCTCGTTTCTCTCACAAGGAGAATAGTCATCATTTCTTGCAAATGGACGGCACTGAATTCAGTGGATTTAATATGATTGCGAAAATGGAAATGTAATAGTTTCGAGGTTAGGTTTTACAAAACCACAATTAATTGAAACAACGTTAAAAAAATGACAGCAGTTAAATAATAAATGTTCGTACCAGACAGGAGAAGAAACCGTGAGACGTTGGCAATCATTCTCCCGGGAGAAAGCCCAGTGACCACACCAACCTTGAGGGAGATTCCAAACTAAGTGCAGAGGCAGCTCCGAGAGACAGATGACCAGACCTCACAGTCTGCTGAACGGAAGCAGAATCTGTCATTGAAGCCAACCCTCAACTTTGGTACAAAAGTGGATCCAATCTTTTGTTTCTGAGACTCCTCCCAGCACCGGCAATAGTTAATCCACAAAATAGTTTGTGAGTGAATCTGAGAATCCTCTGGTATCGCTTCCCTGTAGATCTTAGCCTTGGTACAGACCAACCATGATGTTTAACATCCCCTCAGCTCTTACACAATCCCGGGGTACCTACCACATAGTCTGTATAGTCATTACCAGCGCACACGCAGACACATACACACACACCAACCACGCACACACATGCACACACACATACCAACCACGCACATACCAACCGTTCACACATACACACACACCAACCACACACACACCACTCATACATATAACAGCCCATTTCTTCTGTAATTTTTTATATTTTGGTGTTATGTTTAACAATAACAAATTACATTTACACGGCGCTTTTCACATCAGGACTTCTCAAGGCACTGGACTGTCAGGGATTTGGACCTGAGCTGGGAGTTGGGACGAGGGGGGGGGTAGGAGGGTGACAGTCGACACGGTCAAAGAGGAGGGTCTTGAGGCAGGCCTTGAAGGAGGCAAGGGAAAGAGCGAGGCGGAGGGAATGTGGGATGGAGTCCAAGGACAGAGAGCCTGAAGGCCTGATCGCCGCTACTGGGGCAGGCTGGGCGGAGGACCGGGCGAGGGATGTGGGGTGGCCCGAAGCCTGCTGAGCCGGAGGGAGCTGGCAGAAGAACACAAGAAATATCATGAAAACATTGACACGAGACGCACAAATCTAGGTTTTTAAAATGCTTTATTTGCGACAACGTAAATCTCTTTTCCCCCCCGTTACCGTGGTTTGCTCATTAGCTCCCACACCAGTACTGGATTAGACCATCACAGCGTACGCTTATATAGGTGACACCTCGGTTAGAGCATTACACACTCCAACATGGCTCAAGGGATCTCTCTCAGGGGAGGGCTGATTGGTGAATTTACACACGACGAGGGTATAAATCAGAGCTGTACACCCCGTGTGTGTGTGTGTGTATTAATAAGGGGAGTTTTACTAGTTTATTATTGAATCTCCCACTGGTGCATCGCTTTGCTCTACCTCACTCAAGGCTGCTGTAGACAGAACCCTGAAGCAGAAGCCAATTCTCGTACACTTAAATCCCATTAAGTGTAACCAGCTATGAAACTGAATATCCCATTGCCCCCCCACCCCCCGGTGAGAATTCCAAGTGCCACCCTGGAACACTTGGCACCCAATACATTGTGTGGGCTCTGTTTTGTTCAAACAGCAAAAGAAACTCATAACGTTTCAAAGTTGTCCTATCTACAAGTTAATTTATCTGGCTGCTCCCTGCTAGCAGATTTTCGATTAGATCATTCATTGTACAGCCTTTTCCCCCCTCCGTTCACTCACACCCACCCCCTCGCCCCACACAAACTCTGCACACTCCCCGTACTTTGCGCCCTTTTGTGCTGTGCGCAGGAAGTGATGTGAAAGGTATCTCGACAAGCCCCGACGAGACATATTGCGCGCACTCCCCTTTTGAAGCGAGTGTGAGATATTGGACCCAGTGCTCGGGGATTAGAATAGGGTGTTCCCTGTATTACAGGGGTGGATAGGAACACCAAGTGGCAACCAACAAATGGTGCTGACAAACAGTCATTTCTGTAGACTGACTCACTACCAAGGGTCAGTTCTCAAACCTCCCGCTTTGTAAAGTGCACGTGTGTGTGTGTGTGTGTGTGTGTGTTGGGAGGGGGGTGGGGGGAAACAATACTCGCTGAATGCCAAGATCGTGAAACTTCTGCTGAGAGGACGTGAAGGTTTGCTGTCAAACAAAAGGCTGTGGATTATGGCTGGATCCACTAACATTTCCAAAGCTGAGGGGGAAAGATATCTGTTAGATCAGGGATTCAAAGGATATGTAGCCAGGGCGGGTAATTGGAGCTGAGGTACAGATCAGCCATAATCTAATAGAATGGCG
This sequence comes from Callorhinchus milii, assembly GCF_018977255.1. Classification (NCBI taxonomy): domain Eukaryota; kingdom Metazoa; phylum Chordata; class Chondrichthyes; order Chimaeriformes; family Callorhinchidae; genus Callorhinchus; species Callorhinchus milii. Next base: position 10,196,809 of record NW_024704762.1, read on the forward strand.
GAATAGGCTTGAGGGGCTGAAGGGCCTGCTCCTGTTCCTGTGAACAATACACTTCCCCATGCACCGGCGAGATTGTAGACATCTCAACAAAAATGGGTTGACAAAGCTGAACTGTAGTGAGAATACATTTAGAATAAGTTTACTGATCATTTTATACATTCATCATACAATATCTAGGATACGAAGTACTCTTGAATTTACAGTTTCACATGATATAGTTGCTCGTGAATGCTAACAGGCAGTTTCAAAAATAAAATTGCCAATACATTCAAGCAGTCTAAAGAAGCAAAAAAAAACTTTAGTCTCCATTAAGTAAAGCCACAGCTTTGTGTACTGACTGATTAAAAGGGCTGCAAACAGCACTTCCACAGGCTGACAAAACAATCATCGCAATACGCCGTCAACCTTCACAGCATTACTGTGGTGCCAATTGCAGTTCACTTACTTGTGTGCGCTTTTTTTTTACTCCTGTTTCTGCTCATCACAGAGTCCATCCACACTTTAGGGCAGACACACGGAGCCAGATTCATTGTTTGTCTTTGTTGGTCAGCCGGGTGTCTGACGCACACCGGAAACCCGTCACCGCGCTTAGAGTATCCAAACCACATATTGACACGCTCTACATGTGGGAATTTGCCTGCGTGAAGTCAGCTTGGTTGTAGTAGTGGCTCCGTCACTGGCCTTTTAAACCGACATATTAGACCTCCCCCCACTCCCAAAAGACAATCCTTTCAGAGGGAGAAGACATCAGAGACTTTGGAAGAGAATTGACTGTATATTTTGTGGGCAAAATATGACAGCCAATTGCACACCTCAGTGTCCCACACAGTCGTGGGTTGAGTGACTAAATTATTATTTTTTGGAGGGATTATTACCTTATTAAGCAATCCACCAATCGACTAACAACCGGGAACCTACTTGCTGCTAGGTAAACAGAGGCGTGAGGATTAAGGAAACTTAGCCAACGTTTCGCCCTGCCCGGGAATCAATCCCAGGTCCTCTCGCTTGCAAGGCGAGTGCTCTAACCACTACAGAACTCCACTCTACGAGTCTGGGAGAAATTATGCTACAAAAGGAGAGAAATTCTGTGGCTCTGGCTTTGGGGATAAATCCCGGTGCTTTGCAAACACTGACTTCAAAATAGAGAAAAATACGTAATTTACACACTTCATGTTGGCCTGACACTGCGAATGCAAAATAAAACACAATACTGTCAATGTTATTTACAAATTCTCTGTCTGTTTCATGTTAGCCACAACTAGTAGTCCCGCACCAACATTGTTGGCCAAATAGCACCTTTGTGGCTACTAGCTTTGTATTTGCAAATTTGTGACTTAATAATAATAATAATAATAAACACAAGTTATTTGACCGTTAATTACAATAGGTTTTTTTCCCCCTACAATTAGCATTCCCAAGATTCCCAAGGTTTCCGCAGAGCTACAAAAGGTATGTGAGGGGCAGGCTCCTTTTAAAGAACTGTCCTCACAACAAAGAGCAAAATGAACAGACACTATTATCATTCCACAATGATTCTCTTCAGTGTTATTATAATAGTAATAATCCTTGCATTTGAAATCTAGCCTTATCACGTCTTTGAGACACCGCAAAGCGCTTCAGAGAATATACTGTAAAGTGAATTGACTATATTTTGTGGGCGAAACGCAGCAGCCAATTGCGCACAGCAGTGTCCCACAAACAATCATGGATTGAGTCACCAAATTATTATTATTATTTTTGTGAAGGGATTATTACCACCGGAAAAGCGAACTGTCAATCGACTTGACAACCGCGCTCCTACTGTGCACATCCCATACAGGTCTGGGTGTGAGATTCAGAGCGCTCCAATCCTTAACAGACAGCATCAAGCCAGGAGGAATATTAAAACTTTTCAGAAAGAAAGTGGGTATGTTTCTTTTTAAAAAAAACAAATCTTTTTAAAACAAAATCTGATTACAACATAAGATTATCGAATGACACTCTCCCATGAATCAAATCCAATTCAAGTGCCATTAATGTTTTTAAAAAAAAGCATGAAACTTTATACTGATAGCTTCCTAAGGTGTACGTGTAGTTGTACGTGTGTGTGTGTATACACGTGTTTAAAACATATGCATGTTTTAAGTAGTAACACAATCAGGATATTACAAAAAAAAAGCAATTATAACCAGATAATTTTACCAGGTAATTGAACGGCCAGAGTTAAAAATAAATAACTGCAAACTTGAACTCACTTACTTTCGACTGAGCTTATGAAGGATTATTTAGTTTACAGACGGAAGGAAAGCGAACGCTGTTTTGGTTGAGAATCGGAGTACAGCTGCTCCCTGTCAGTATGGAGAGGTTACTCACCATCGAGTTACTGCCTTCAGATCACAGACACAATGAGCTTTACGGGACAATACCAAAAGATTCTGGTTTGATTCTGCTCCTTGTATCACAGGTTTCCGATCTAGTCCGAGGGTGTTTGTTTGCTGAATCACATGCTACATGCTCAACTGGAAGCCTTTCTCGTCTGCAGTTTGAATGTTCCAAGGCCCCGCTCGGGACTTTCTCCACTGCAATGCTTTGCTTTTCCTACGCAAACGTCAAGGCGTGAGAGCTCAACTCAGCTCAACGCTGGCTGCAGCCCCTGGTTACATAAGTGCTTTTCAAACGTCACAACGCAAAAAAAAATGTTTCTTTTAAAGAATTGGCACCACAATATCAATACTCCCATATCCTGCCACAATACAGAGCTTGGGGGGGGAAGAGTGGGGAGAAGAAAAGCGATGCGTTTTACACTGCCAGCCATTAACATTTAAAATAAAGCACAATATTTAAAAACTCTGCCCAGCAATAGGCACATCACCCTTCCTTTCAAATATACAGAGTAGTGGACAACCAGTTTGTATTGTGTAGACCAGCCCAGCGAGCGGCTCCTGCCAGTTCCCACCGAGCTCAACTACGTGTAAAAGATGATCTCGGGGACCTGGCCATCCTCAACAGACGTCCCGTTATTGTTCCCAGCAGCGTAACAGAAAGTGAAGACTGTCTTTGTGCCCGTGGTGGGAGACTCGTGGGTGACTTTACGCAGTCCTTTAGTCCCATAATGTGAATCCGGCCCCTGCAGGGGAAACAAACCGCAGAGGGACAGTTTTAAGAGTTGGCGGAAACCAACATTAATAATAGCATTTGATTATACAATAAATAATTACATTTGTGTAGCACCTTTCACATCTGAAGCTTTCAGTGAAGGAACATCCATCAATTCTGCCCCTCGATCTCCAACTTACCTTCAATGTAGCACATGCAGTATAGTTAACATTGGGCAAAATCTCCACCGGCTCCTTGAACATAACCCTGAATGTATTGGATGATCCATCACAACTAAAACCAGTATCATTCTGTCCCAAAATTGTGTTGCTGTCAGTGTGAATAATCTGGGGGGGAAAAGAAGAATACAGAACCTTATTAACAGTTAAGAAATCTGTGCAATCACCAACAGAAATGATCAATTCCAGCTCAATGATTTACTTCCCCAGAGAAACACTATTGGATGAGTACAGGCTGATTGTACTGGCTGGAACTCAGCAACAAACTGCACTGTACAGCACACAGCTACCTATTCCCCATCTCTTCAGGTCCCACCCCATCCACAGCTCAGGTGCCCAGCCAACAGCGTCAAGTGCTTTGAGAAGTCTTCCGGACGTGAAAGGCCCTACACGGATATGAATTGTATTGCAACAAAAATTGTCCACGCTTTCGCCACCCCTCCTCCACCCCTCTCTAATCCTTGCTGTGCTCAGAGTGGTCACTACAGAAGAGCATCCTCAAATAATGCTGGCACCTCAGTCAAGTCAGAGAACTTTGGCCCAGCCAAACTGGGCCAAAGAACTGTGACCTAACATCATGCACTTGTTCACTTCTATATTAGCAGCATTTCCAGAGCTGTTACAGATACGCCAAGTGGGTAATAATGCCAGGTTACCTGTATATTTACTTGATAGTCTGTGGGCCCGTGTATTGATCCGTACAAGCCAAACCCAACCACAAATATCCTCCTGTTTACAGTGAACCTATGGAATGAAAAATGAGTAACTCACATTAGAGGATTCCTTTTAGCTTCAGCTCTCAATATCAAATCAGGACAAATATAATCGTTTTGAAGCGCTTTTTGAGGCATTGTGGAGGGGGGCTCTCAGGGTGGAGGCTCGTACCTTATCCGGTCGCTCGTCCCGCTGTAGCCCCAGCGACTCTCCACTTGCTGGAAGCGGTTGATGCTGCATTCTTTGCCTCGTAAGCAGCAGCGAGGCCGATCTATAAACTCCACTCGGGGCTTAGGGTTGACTGTGAAATGCAGGAAGAGACTGACAACCTCTCGGTCAGTTAGGACTGCTGACTGTGCTGGGCCTGCAGCAACACAGAAACAGAGGTTTTGGAAACAAAACAGACAAAAAAACAAATGTTTTATACATACATACATACACACACATATATATACACACACACAGATATATACAAATATACTGATAAAATCCCTGCATACATACATATATATATAGCGCCTTATCACATCGTTGACCCATCTAAAAGCGCTTCACAGAATCTACTGTAAAGTGATGTGTTAACTTGGTGAGACTACAGAACGTCATACAAAGATGTTCACCCACAAAGTAGTCAATTCATTTTACAGTATATGTATAGTAAGTGCTTTGAGACATCTTGAAGACGTGATAAGCCTCTAGATCAAATGCAAGAATTATTATTATTCACTGAAGCAGTGCTGGGCGCGGAGAATGTTCCAATTGGTCTCACCTGCTGCAAACTCCTCGATGGTCATGAGAGGGAATCTGATGAGGGACAGAGCTTTCCCCAGGACTTTCCGCTTGTTCTCAGGAGTCAGTTGGAGCTGCTGTCGCTGACACTCGGCCTCCGCCCAGCGACCCACCGCGTTAAACAACCGGATCTCGCGAATCCCAAGCGTATCCCGTTCCAGTACAGCCATCAGGGTATCTGTAGGGAGAAACTGTGACATTACACACTGTCTAACCTTTATATATATATATATATACACACATATACACACACACACACATATATATATATATTCAGCCCTCAAGCCTGTTCCGCCATTCTAAAAGATTATACATTTAGGGATTTAAAAAGATAAAACTATTTTAAAAGAAGAATGAAAGGTGACTGTAGCTCTCAGGTGTGTTTACGTGAACGGTAAGTAAATTGTAATCTGTTGACAATACGTGAAACTGCATTGAATATGAACAAAATGTAAGTTCCAGGTCTGAGTAAGATACACATAGAAATGATTTAGCCTTCCTGGCTTATATTCCAAGTGATCTTGGGTTTGACGTAATAATCAATTTTAAATCTTGATTAACTTGCAGAATTTCAGAAAGGGCTTGGATTTCTGGCAAACCAGATTTTAGGAAGAATCCTGGTTTAGGAAGTAAGAGTCTGATTCTTACATTTAAACCTTTGCAAAAGCAGCAATTTTCCACAACGCACAACTTCATGTCAATGCCTGTTTAATTTCAAACATACAGTGACCTGGAAACCTAATGAAAAGCAGTTCATGCCATCTCATCTCACACTGCCTACCAACGCAGTTATCTTTTATCGCCCACCAGACAAGTCAATGTTTTGTTTAAGAGTTAAAACATCGATAGCCTTTATCGCTTACCTAAATCAATATCTGTGAAACCTTCCGCATTGATTGCATCTGAAGTATTTTTATCAATATTTTCCAGGCATAAGCTGGCAAGCTGAGGTTCATCAAAGAGCCTTGCCTGAGGAACAAAAACAACGGGCATTTTAGTCAACGCACGATTTATATTCAAGATGAGACTTTTCTGAGGCTGTAAGTCCCATCTACTGCTGTAGTTAATGGGTTTAAACACACATTATTTCACGTTACTCAAATATTGACTTTTTCTTTGAATAAAAGGCCATTCCTAAAATCATATTCCTCAGTAAGCTCCAAATATAGATGACAAAAAAGCGTCAAAAAGGTCAGGTCTCAAACCTATGTCAAGTGGAAGCGACTCTGTAACGTAACTGGCAATTAAGTGCAAGCTGAGAATCAAAGCTTGGACCCTGATTGATTACACATTAGCTTGAAGATCTCGGATAACTGCATCGGATGTTATAAAACTTTACTGTCTGGATTCAGATAATTAGCTCTGGAAAACGTTGCTGAGCCATTTACATCCAATACAGTGCTCCTCAGCAGAACATCTGTGCCTGATCCCAGTCCAAAGCCCCACCATTTTAGTCACATTGCAAGTCTCTGACAGGAATGGATTGCTTTCCCATTCCAACTAAATCCACCTAAAGGAAGTAGCAGCTTTTCCAAACCACTTCCCTCAGCGTTCTCGAGTTTGGCTTCAATATACAGAGTAAACAGTAGGTGGTTTCACCAGGACTGAGCGAGTGGCAGCACTCAAGTTTCACCCCTAAATATCATAAGTGTGGGATCCCGCGTTAGATCCTCGGCTTTTGTTTAATTAGCTGAACAAAAGCCTGGAAAGGAGGGGAAACAAAAGAGTATTATTGCACAAGCAAACATCTCATTGGTGCCACTGTGCAATCAATCATTGTAAACGCTAAGAAAACTCTACAGTCACTCTAAATGAATGATATGACCCTTTAAGAGGATCAGACTGTACAACAAAGCACTGAGTGCTGAGGAAAAGATTAACTTTCTCATGGAAAAGGTCCACCCAGCCAATTGTTTACCTTGGAAGGTTTCCACAATCAGCACAGGGTATGATCACCAGGAATGTTCCAGCTTCCCACTAGCTCCACTCCCTAAATTATAATCCACATCATCATAAGGTAATCAGCACAAGGGATCTGTACTAAATAACACTATGAATTTTCTGTGCAGGTTGAATCCTAATATTAAAATTCATAGGGCGCAATGCAAGGGACTTGCAAGTCTCAAACTTGCAAGTTATAACTAGTAATGACTAGTTTTCCCCGTGATTTTTTATTTTGCCTAAAGATTCAGCATTTCAACAGAATCCCAACCCAGAGAGCGCTGGAACTCAAGAGCTCACAAATGCAAGACATCTCCTCTCCCAAGCAGATGCACAAGGGCAGGGTTTTTCCAGGTTGCCAACAAGATCAGAACATAACGCTTTTAGCACACGGTCATTCAGGCGAGGCTAGGTACGATAATATAGTAACATAACAGGAATGATTTCAATCAGAAGCTCATTAGTCCATCAATTTCCCTCAGGATTCCTCCGACGTGTCTGATAACCCTTAATTGGGCAGGAACTTGTCTTGTTCCTTTTTAAACCCCTTTGTATTTCTCTCTCACCACTCGTGCTGATAGAATGCTCGAGGGCACACAAACACACACAGCGGAACACTTTTATGAGTTTGGGGTTGAACCACATTACTGAGATAGAGTAAATGAAGCCTTATTTCTGATAAGATTAGAGCTAATTCATTCAGAAGCCTCTCCGATGCTCTCCAGCCAAACACAATAATAATAATACTTTCATATGATACAGCGCCTTATCACATTTTCAAGACATCTCAAAGCGCTTCACAGGATACACTGTAAAGAGAATTAACTGTATATTTTGTGGGCGAAACTTCACCACCATCATATTAAATAAATAAATAAATAATCCTTGCATTTTGATATATTGGCAAGTGTTAAGCACCTGATAGTGGCATAAACAACAGCCAGCAGCTGCTCTTCATGAGAAAGCATTTGACAAATTGTGGGAAGGGAGAGGAGCCAGAGAGAGAGAGAGAGAGTGGTGTCATTTTTGTCCCAATGACATTGCTTATCAGTGCCACAATGACACATTTCCATGTGAAGCAACCTTTGTTTCTTTCAATGGAGCTATTGGGAATCGAAAATGAACGCAAACAATGAAAGAAAGTCTAACTTAACACTAAAAAAAAACTCTAAATATTTCTAAACCTGACCCAATTTTCAACACCAGACAGTCGAAAGGGCGACAAAGGTCTGCTAAATCAGCCCGCTCGCTCTGGATATTCTAAAGCAAACTTCCCCACAAGAGCTAAAACCAGACAGACATTGGTGCCCACAGCTGCCCTCAATATGGCAGAGCTGACAACAGTTGCAAGGGCACCTCCAGCATCGCTGAACAAAAATAGCATCCAGAATGAAAGGTGCCCGGCGAGGGAGCTCTGAAAGCTTCCCTGCGTGAGGGGTGCCATATAAAGGCAAGTTGTTGTAGTTCTCACCCATTTAATAGTTACTGTTAAACCTCCAGCAGTGGCTCGGTGGCTGCTGGGGTGGAATACTCCTTGGGCTGGTTGGTGGAGCCATGCAGGATAGCCCAGGTCAACGTGCTGTAGAAAGGTTCGCAACAACAACAACAACTTACATTTGTATAGCGCCTTTCACGTGGGGGAGTGACATGTCACAGTAACGTACGAACATCACTTGAGTTTGTTAACGGAGCTCAAAATATTTTGTTTTCTCCCAACTCCCTGTTTGCAGTCAAAAGCTCGCTTTCACCGCAAAACACGTGCACGATTATACAGGGGAAGGGCGGATCGAGAGAAAAGAATCACAGAACATCACTGCCGTTCACGAGCTAGCTCTGTGACCTTAGCAGCGGGCTCCTTCCACTCTCTTCCCCCAACCTCAGCCAAAAACAAGTCCTACTAACGTTTTTCACTAGAGCGCTTTGTCAATCTCTCCTTCCCTACCTCTCCCTCTCCAACTCGATCGCCTTCCTTAATTTCCTCGGCCCCGTTTAGTGCTCTCTCTCGATCCTCCCGGTTCCGTGGCCAGACGGACACGGAGCCCTGGTATCCAGGAGGCTGTCCCACGGCTGTGTCACCTGACACTGCGCACGTTTTACCACACATAGCTGTGTGCCTCTGCAATATCATCAAAAACAGTTTGGAGAAACTGTAAATTTAGCTCATTAGTGCCACAGCTATGTGTGGCATGATGAAAACATACACAGCGAGCAGCGATTTACCTACCCCAGTGTACTGACCTACAAGACAAACCCCAAGGCCACCCTCACACTAGTAGGTTTATTTCCCAGTGAAACACTGCCATTTGCCCGTGTGCCCTGGCCAACCATCCTCCCAGATTAATCAATCATTCGTCCCACAGTGTGGGACGTTGCTGGATCAAGTGGCTTCCACATTGCCTACGAAAAACAGTGGCTGTACTCCGCAGTAATTACCTGTGAAATGCAGGACTATTAAAATGCAAATACAAGATCTCTATAAAAACTGATTAGATTTTCCTAGCATGAGAGTCTGAAGGGATGAGATAATGTAGACCGTGATAAGCTGTTTTATGTTGTAACGAACAGCAGAACCAGAGGACACGGCCTGCGATTGAAGAGGGTAAATTCAGAACAAATCTGCGGAAACACTACTTCAGTGAGCGAGTAGTAAAGTATGGAATAGGTTCCCTCGGGACATGTTGGAAGCAGAAAATATAATTTGTTTCAAGAACAGATTAGAGAGTTAACCAAGAACTAACACACTCCAGTTAGATTCCCTGAACCACGATGATGACAGGTTTGATTTTGTCACTCAAGGCGACCACCTTTTCTCTTTTACCTCGACTTTAAGGAGGATAAAAATCTCTCTATTTTCTTCCCTGGTTCCTTCTGAACTCCCTGGAGTAATCATCAGCTGCGGCTAAATAATAGATGGCAACTGGTTCCAAGGGCTGTGCCTACACTTCTCTAATCCACCTTTTTGACAGAGGGAGAACAGGCACAAGCTTTCTCTTCCCTGCGCTGACACGAGGAGTGTCGGGGACTCAACTGACAGGGAAGTCAACCCAGCCCCCTGCCCCACGACCCCCCCAACCTGCTGTCCGGCATTTGATCACTGGCTTTCCAATACACTGCACCAGCCCGCCAATAATGAACACTTCATCAAACCACAGAAATTGCATTTTATGTTTTGACAGCCAAATCAAACCCACAATATATTTTTTATATATAAACAGAAAGTTTGTCCCTAACACTCACACATATAAGACCACTACATTTCAATGTCTAGATATTTAAGTTGCTTTCCATTTTCCTATTATAAACTGCCCAATATCAGATATTTAGACAGTGTAATCAGCACACTACTGTGTGCAAAAAGGTTGCCATGTTTCGTCCGCAAAATACAGTCAATTCACTTTACAGTATATCCAATGAAGCGCTTTGAGACGTCCCGAAGATGTGATTAGGTGCTATATCAAAATGCAAGGATTATTATAATTATTATTACAATACCAGTAGTGTCAAGGTTTTTTTTATAAAAAGGCAAATTCCTAGTTCTTTTTGCAAGATATTGGGGAACACTCCATCTTGATAGTCTTAAAAACAAGTAGTCGAGTTCTTCCAGTATCTGTGGGTGAAGGGGCAGTCTGCTACACAGGCCCGGCGGGGACTAGGATCAATCTCTGACAGCACTAAGATGACTTCAGCCATGCCCGCTGTACAGATGCTCTAATTGGAATGTTATCCAGTTCTCTGCTCTTATATGACGAGTGCCACTTGGGCGAGATTTTGGAGATCAGCCAAGTTAGTGTCTGTGGAACGTGCCAGCACGAGTCAGTGACTCAAGGAAGAAAAGCTTGAAACAACTGAATTTCACGGGACTGGATTTATTCACTTTACTGCGAACTGTGTCTCCAACGCCAATCACCTCCTATACTAACTGTGTCTCCAACGCCAATCACCTCCTATACTAACTGTGTCTCCAACGTCAATCACCTCCTATACTAACTGTGTCTCCAACGCCAATCACCTCCTATACTAACTGTGTCTCCAACGCCAATCACCTCCTATACTAACTGTGTCTCCAACGCCATCCATCATAAAACATCCATCAATCTGGTGGATCCCCTTACTGCAGTGGGGAATAAGCTCACACACACAGCACACTTTAGAATTCATCACTAAATAATAAAACACATCGATTTAGCCATGATGCATATCTACAACTTTCTATCCGCTTCCACTTTTCAGCACGGTAACCAGCAATTTGGGGGTCTGGGGGAGGGGGCCAGGGTGGGGGACGGGGATAGCAGGGTGAACGGGAAATTTTTGAGAGCTTATCTATGTTTATCACTTTCCCAGTTTCTCCTGCAGACACACACATATCACACACAACACTCAACACAGACCTTCCGACGTACCTGCGTAAGCAGCATGAAGGCATTGTCAGCTCGCAGGTTCTTCTTCAAGAACTCCACGCAGTGAGCTTCCAGGGCAGGCACTGCGTACTTCTTAGCAGTGTATAGTGTGGTCATAACAGTCTCTGGTCCAATCTGGACTTCGTCAGAATATAGGAATCTGTAAAGAGGACAGGATAGTGAGCAAGTTCCCAGAACGGACAGCAATCAGTGCTCAGGACTCATCTTGTGCAACTCTCAAAGGACATGATTTTTGATGCTGTAAATTCACAGGATTCAGCTTCCTAATGGCTATTGGTAACTTCATCCAACTTGGTGGAAACTTTAGTCTGTGCATTTAAGTGTTTACTTCAGTGGACAGTTTTGGGGAGCTATACATAGCCTAAAATGGGGAGGGTGGGGACAGATAAAGAGAATTGAAACTCTGATTATGCATCACATTGCTGTTTGGGACTGGCTGTGTTTGCCTGCATAACAAGAGTCACTACATTTCATTTATCAAAAGCGAGCATTATTTGACTGTTTATTTTGACTCCCTCTGACCTTTCAAAGCCCAACTTAAAAGGCATCTTTTCTATCGCATCAGTTAATTGTGAAGCGTTTCGAGATATGCCTCCTGACATAAAAGGGGTTATGACAATTGTTGACTTCCCGAATAGGACGCATTCCTGGGCAACTGTTTCCACCCGGTTGATTACATCCAACTCTCTGAAATCCAATTTCCTTGGAATATTCCTCCTCACCCAAAGCGAACTCTCGTGTGGGCGTCACTGTCACACATTAACAGCCGCGGTCACCAACCCAACCGCAGACAACGGTACACCGCAAAGCCACTCAACAAGTGAAGCGCTTTGCAGCCTGCGGACGTGTTGGGATAGTAGACCAAATATCGGGCAAGCGATATGTCAGCCCCATTTCCACATATTAATACAGAAGCGTGTAAGTCAAGAGAATGTGAGGCAACGGTGCGCCGACGTCGGCCGCAGGGACACAGCACCCTCTCCCCCCCCCACAACACAAAGTACCTCAGCATCAGTGAAAGGTGGGCCACTGTTTTCCCAAAGCATATAATGCATCTGCAAGTCAAATACAATCATCGTACAGCTGTACACATTATAACTGGGGGGGGGGGGGGGGGGCATAAAACCTACCAGGTATATAATACATAAAAAGTCCCCCCACACTTTTTTTTAAAAAAAAAGAGAGAAAAAAAAACATGACGGTGAGAAAAGAGCACAAAATGCAGCGAACATGACACCCGTTCACTGAGAGGAAAAGATACACAACACACACACACACACACACAGATGGTGATGATGGGGATTGGCTTTTGCCTACAAAAAAAACCCACAATGTGCCAGTCAGCCATTTTGAGCTGTGGAGGAGGCAGTGTCTGTCATCTGATGATGAGTTACCGCGTTCAGCTGCTCAGCACAGCAGAGGCCACTGACCTGCGTGAGCCCACCACCCCCCTCCCCACTCCCCCCCCCCCACTGCCCCCCTCCCCACTGCCAACCCCCTCCCCACTCCCCCACTCCCCTCCCTACTCCCCTCCCTCCCCACTCCCCCCTCCCCACTCCCTCCTCCCACTGCCAACCCCCTCCCCACTCCCTCCCTCCCCACTGCCCCCTCCCTCCTCCCACTCCCCACTCCCCCCACTCCCCCCTCCCCTCCCCCTCCCCACTCCCCCTCCCCCCTCCCCCTCCCCACTCCCCCTCCCCACTCCTCCCCCCTCCCCACTCCCCTCCCTCCCCACTGCCCCCTCCCCCTCCTCCCTCCCACTCCCCCTCCCACTCCCCCTCCCCACTCCCTCCCTCCCCACTCCCCCCCTCCCCACCTCCCCCCTCCCTCCCCTCCCCACTCCCCCCTCCCCCCCTCCACCTCCCTTTCCCACTCCCTCCCTCCCCACTCCCCTCCTTCCCGACCCCCCCCCCCCCATGGGTACCTTGATGGGCAAACTGGTCTCACACAATCTCCATTCATTCCCGCAACAGCAGCAACTGCGGGGGCTGTGGGGCTGTGCGGGGGCTGTGCGGGGGCTGTGCGGGGGCTGTGCGGGGGCTGTGCGGGGGGGGGCTGTGCGGGGGCTGTGGGGCTGTGCGGGGGCTGTGGGGCTGTGCGGGGGCTGTGGGGCTCTGTGTCTGTCTGTCCGCTCAGATGGAGAAAAGCAAATCCTCCCACAAAAAAAAGGGCGTCGTATTCCCTTTTAACCCTTTTACTGACGACCTTCGGGACCAGATTTTTAAAACCCGCGTCGACGCGGCGGCGGCGCCGTCTCTCACACACCCGCAAAAAGCCACAGCGGCGCACGGATCGGGCACCAGCGGTACTGACCCGCAATGTTAAACAGTATAACGCTGTGTGTGTGAGTGTGTGATGTAATGGTGGGCACATGTGTATTCAAATATACAATTATATATATGTGTGTGTGTGTATATATATATATGTGTGTGTGTTTGTGTATATATATATATGTGTGTGTGTATATATATATATGTGTGTGTGTGTTTGTGTATATATATATATGTGTGTGTGTGTGTGTATATATATGTGTGTGTGTGTGTTTGTGTATATATATATATGTGTGTGTGTGTATATATATATGTGTGTGTGTGTGTGTATATATATATGTGTGTGTGTGTGTTTGTGTATATATATATATGTGTGTGTGTGTGTTTGTGTATATATATATATGTGTGTGTGTGTGTATATATATATGTGTGTGTGTGTATATATATGTGTGTGTGTGTGTGTAGAGAGAGAGAAATATATCATAAAAACCCTAAGGCAGATTCCGTAATATACAATTATGTGTGTGTGTGTGTGTGCGCATAATTATACTAAATCCAATCACACACACACACACGTATGTATGTGTATATATATATAGAGAGAGAGACTGAGAAATGTATAATAAGACCCTAAGCAGATCCTCACACTCCTGACCTGCACTGAGGGTGTAATTAAGCTTCACAGTTGCAGTGATTTCCTGCAGCTGAAGGGCCGGGGCTGGTTTATTGAGATAAATTATAACATTATAAATACATGTGTGTGTGTCTGTGTATATATATATATATATACACACTGTGTGTTATATATAAAAATAAACTAAAGGCCTTATCCCAGCGCCCCTGACAGGAGGAAGATGCCGGTGAATCCCCGGTGTCTCCTCGCGGTGGAGGCCGAGGAGGAGGTGGGGAGGGGAGGGGAGAGGCCGAGGAGGAGGAAGAGAAGGAGGGAGGGAAGGAGGAGGCGATGAGGGGGTGAGGGGGTGGGGGGCTGGTGCCTGGGGAGAGCCTCGGGGCTCCGAGTAGAATGAGATCCCAGGGAGAGTGAAGCTGAGGTGGGGAGAGAGACACAGAGAGAGACACAACCACAGACACACAGAGAGACAGTGACAGAGAGAGAGACACATACACACAGACAGTGACAGAGAGAGAGAGACACACACACACAGAGACAGTGACAGAGACACACACACACAGAGACAGAGACACACAGACAGAGAGAGACACACACAGAGACAGGACAGAGAGAGACATACACACAGAGCGAGACAGTGACAGACAGTGACGGAGACAAAACAGAGACCGAGAGATAGAGACGGAGAGAAACAGACAGAGAGACACACAGACAGTGACAGAGAGAGAGACAGTGACAGACACAGAGACAGAGAGAGAGAGAGACAGTGACAGAGACACACACAGAGGGAGACAGACAGAGACCGAGAGATAGAGACAGAGAGACAGACAGTGACAGACAGACACAGAGAGAGAGACACAGAGAGAGACACAGACAGAGACAGAGAGAGAGAGAGAGAGAGACAGTGACAGACAGACACAGAGATAGAGAGAGAGACAGTGACAGACAGACACACACACACACACAGAGACAGAGAGAGAGACACACAGACAGTGACAAGAAAGAGAGAGAGACAGTGACAGACATACACACACAGACACAAACACAGAGACAGAGAGAGAGACACACAGACAGTGACAGAGAGAGAGAGACAGTGACAGACAGACAGACACACAGAGAGAGAGAGACACACACACACAGACACAGAGGGAGACGGACAGAGACACACACACACACAGAGACACAGAGGGAGACGGACAGAGACACACACACACACAGAGACACAGAGGGAGACGGACAGAGACACACACAGTGACAGAGAGAGACAGTGACAGACAGACAGACACACAGAGAGAGAGACACACAGACACACACAGACACAGAGGGAGACGGACAGAGACACACACAGACACAGAGGGAGACGGACAGAGACACACACAGTGACAGAGAGAGACAGTGACAGACAGACAGACACACAGAGAGAGAGACACACACACACAGAGACACAGAGGGAGACGGACAGAGACACACACAGACACACACAGACACAGAGGGAGACGGACAGAGACACACACACACACACACACACAGAGCCCCAGTCCGAGCCCCCGGGGCCGGGGCGGGTCGGGTCGGGTCGGGTGGTGGCGGCGGGTCGGGGGGCACTCACTTGAGCAGCGCCAGGAAGGCCGCGGGCTCCACGTCGGGCAGCTCGATCTCGCTGGAGGTGGTGGCCATGCCGCCGTTGAACATGGCGTCGAAGACGGCGCTGCCCACCGCCAGCACGAAGCGGTGCGCGGGGATGCGTTGGCTGCCCACGCCCTTCCCCACCAGGAAATGCACGTCGCTCAGGATCTCGTTGTTGAAGAGGAAGGCGAAGCGCTCCTTGACGGTGGTCTTGGTGGCCTGCCAGTTATACATGGGCTCCCGGTAAATCACCACAGCCGACACGGCCCCGGGCCCGGCCCCGGGCCTGGACACCGGCCCCGGCCCCGCCGCCCCCCCGCCCCCGCCGCCCGCCACGGCAGCCCCCGCCCCGCTGGCCAGGGTCGGGCTGCCCCCCGCTCCGGTTCCGGCTCCCGCCGAGGCCGCCGCCCCCCCCGAGCCGCCCGGCGGGAGGTTGACTCGGCTGCAGGCGCTCAGGTTGCTCCCGCCCGCCGCCATCTTGGAGACGCGACTGTTGACAAGGCGGCGGCGGCGGCGGCGGCCGAGACACACACCCTCACACACACCCTCACACACACAATCACACACACAATCACCCTCACCCTCATACACACCCTCACACACACCCTCACACACACAATCACACACACACTCACCCTCACACACACACTCACCCTCACACACACTCACCCGCTCACACTCACCCTCACACTCACCCTCACACTCACCCTCACACACACACTCCCGCTCACACTCACCCTCACACACACACTCACACACACACACTCACCCTCACACACACCCTCACACTCACCCCCACACACACCCTCACACACACCCTCACACTCACACTCACACTCGCTCACACACACCCTCACACTCACACTCACACTCGCTCACACACACCCTCACACTCACACACACTCACACTCACACACACCCTCATACTCACACACACACACACACACACACACACCCTCACACACACTCACACACACACCCACACACACACTCACCCTCACCCTCACCCTCACACTCACCCCCACACACCCTCACACACACCCTCACACTCACCCTCACACCCTCACACACACCCTCACACACACCCCCACACTCACCCCCACACTCACCCCCACACACACCCCCACACACACCCCCACACACACCCCACACACACCCCCACACACACCCCCACACACACCCTCACACACACCCTCACACACACCCTCACACACACCCACACACACCCTCACACACACCCTCACACACACCCTCACACACTCGCCCTCACCCCCACACTCACCCCCACACACCCCAATACATACCCTCACACACCCTCACACTCACCCTCACCTCGACACACACCCTCACACACACACCCACATTCACCCCCACACTCCCTCACTCACCCCGACACACTTACCCCGACACATACCCTCACACACACCCACACCCTGACACTCACCCTCACACACTCCCTCACACTCGTCCTCGACACTCCCTCACACTCACCCTCAACACACACCCTCACACACTCACCCCGACACACACACTCACCCCGACACACACACTCACCTTCACACACACTCACCCTCACACACCCCGACACACTCCCTGACACACTCCTTCACACTCACCCTCAAACACTCCCTCACACTCACCCACTCCCTCACACTCACCCACTCCCTCACACTCACACACCCCGACACCCTCACCCTCACACACTCCCTCACCCTCACACACACCCCGACACACACCCTCACCCCGCCTGTCACACTCACTGCCTGTCACTCACACACACACTCACTGCCTGTCACTCACACACACACACTGCCTGTCACACTCACACACACTCACTGCCTGTCACTCACACACACACACTGCCTGTCACACTCACACACACTCACTGCCTGTCACTCACACACACACACTGCCTGTCACACTCACACACACACACTGCCTGTCACTCACACACACACACTGCCTGTCACACTCACACACACTCACTGCCTGTCACTCACACACACACACTGCCTGTCACACTCACACACACACTGCCTGTCACTCACACACACACGCTGCTTGTCGCACTCGCAATCCCCTCACCGCACACACTCCCATCGTTAACTAACAAACTCTCACTACACACTCACCGACTCACAAACTACACACACACTCCCTCGCACCACAGCGCACTCTCACACTCCCTGACACTGACACACTCAATCTCTCCCGATAGTCACACAGCGACTCCACAAACAGATCCACCGACTGTCCGACCCCATAGTCTTTCCCTCAAACACACTTAAAGTGTCCTCTCCCGCACCAGACTCCGTGACCCTATCCCCCCCATCCTTGACCACTGGCTTCCCACCACACAGAGGATACGGTACACGATCCTGGTCCTCACCTTCAAAGCCCTCCATGGTCCTGCTCCCCCCCCGACCTCCTAACTCCGTACCATCCTGCTCGCTCCCTCCGCTCAGCGGCTTCCGGTCTGCTTCATGTCCCCCGCCTCGCTCGCCCTACTATATGCGGGCGGGCCTTCCGCCACTTTGCCCCCACCCTCTGGAACTCCATCCCGCATTCCCTCCATCTCGCCCCCTCCCTTGCCACCTTCAAGACCCACCTCAAGACGCTCCTCTTCGACCGTGCTTTCCATCTTCCTGCTTCCCTCCCACCCCCCCCCACTTAGACCCTGACCCTGAGCTCGGGTCCGTAACTCTTTCTGTCCAGTGCCTTGGGACATCTTCCTGACATGGAAGGAGCTATACACATGTAATTTTGTTGTTGTTGAAGAGCTCAAAAATTTGTTATATAAATACAAGGGCGTTATATAAACACAAGTTGCTGCTGTTGTTGGACTCAATCTCACTCACACAATGTCCCTTTAGGTATAAACTCCCTCCCTCGCTCCCACTCGCACACTCACTCCCCCTCGCGGACTGAGCCCGAGAACAAGTGGCTGTTCAGCGAGGACCATGACGGTTCAGGTGCAGTAACGTCAGCCCGGCTCAGTTCCACACACTCACCTCCGAGGCAGAGCAAGCGAGTTCAAGCTTCATTCACGTCAGGGCTTAAGAGCCTCGTGATCTTGGCTGACTTTCCAACTCAGTGGTTACAGGCATAGTCTGGGAACCCCATCAGAGACACAGAGACTCACTCACCTCCCTCCCTCACTCACTCACTCACAGAGAGTAATCCACAACCTTCTGACTCGAGAGAGGAGAGTACAGGCCAGCAGAGACCTGTGTACAGCAGCCACCAGGTGGGGCACGGTCTTGTCATTGTAACTTTTATTCATAAAAACAGTTAAATGGGACCAGAACAGAAGCTGATGGCTCATTGGGGATTCATTCACATCATCACTCAGTATCTCTGCGCACCCACCGCCCCCTGTGAGCATGGTTTCTCTCTCTCTCGCTCTCTCAGGTACGGTGTTAGATATGACATGGAGCCACATGTTAAACAAAATCTATTCATTTCCCCTGAGAGAGTTGCAAACCAATAAGTGTGTGTGGCAGCTTTAATGCACTCTTTGCAGCCAGTACAGCACACAACAAGGCATCACAAACAGCCATGAAGTGAATGACCAGTTCTGTCTGGTGGGGCGGGGGCAAAGGTAAGTATTGTCAGCCAGATCAACGAGAGAAAGAGAAACTCCCTTGTCCTGTCCATTATTGCAATGGGATCCTTAACGTCCACCTGAACGGGGCTCAGGTGGGACCTTGGTTTAGCTTCTGATCCAAAGGATAGCGACTCCGACAATGTGCCACCCACACAGCATTGGGGCATCAGCCTTAGACCAAGAGCTCAAAGTCCCTGACGGGCTTGAACCCACAACCTTCTGATCTAAAGCTGAGAGTCAGGCTAACAGACAAAACCGATGCATTTTTAATGTGAGACGGGGGCAGGAAGACAAAAAGCTGATGTGGGTGTGATTGAGATAAGGCTGTGCAGCAGCACGTGGTGCACTTGGAGATGTTGGCTTCTCAAACCATTGGCTCATTGTTGTCAGGCCTGTGACTCTCTCAGCTGTAGATTCTGGGGCCTCTCTTCATTGGTGATACAGCGGTTACTAAGGGAACATTTGTCTGTGTCCCGTCAGCCGGAAGGGAAATAGCTGCTGGGCTTCAAACAGTCACTTACTTGTACACTTAACACACAGTTGTGGAGAACTTCCACCTGGGTCGAGATTAACCGTAACCCAGCCAAGAATTGGCAAATTCATAAAGGCAGCTTTGATGAAGCTGGGTTTTCAGTAAATAATAATAAACAAATAAATATATAGATCTTTGCATTTGATTACCTTTCGGGTTTCCTCTTCCGAGCACGTTCCTCTGACATGGTCAGCCAGCGAGGTGACCAGACTGTTGGGAAACCCTTTTGTGTGTGCTGTGTAAGATTATGTCACAGACTGACCAGTGGTGACAACTCTGACCCAACCAGCAGCTCCTGCTTTGCTTTGTGACTGGTCAAGTGGCTACAAGCTGCCATGAAATGAATGAGCAATTTTATTTGGGGGTGGATTGTTGGCCAGGATAATCCAACCAAGGAGAGAGAAACTCCCTTTTTTCCAATAGGATCTTTAGTGTCCACCTGAAGGCCTGTTTTCATGGTGGAACATTCTATGTGGGGCAACAAGGTTTAGGACTGAAAACTGGAGCTCTGATAGTGCCGTTAGGATTGGAATTACATCACCAAGCCCTTCACGGATTCTCGTTTCAAAATGAGTCTCCTTGACCTTATACTTTGCAGTAATCTGGTCCAGAGAAACAAGAAGTGAAACGTCTCACCCAGAAACATCTCCGCAGGAGAAATGAAGACCTTTTTAATAGTTGGTTTCAAAATATATTTCAGCTTCTGTGTATTTACATAGGCAGCAGGAAGACATTGGTCCAAAAGAGAAAGGAAACAGTTGCACACTGATAGTGCCGTTAGGATTGGAATTACATCACCAAGCCCTTCACGGATTCACGGATTCTCGTTTCAAAATTAGTCTCCTTGACCTTATACTTTGCAGTAATCTGGTCCAGAGAAACAAGAAGTGAAACGTCTCACCCAGAAACATCTCCGCAGGAGAAATGAAGACCTTTTTAATAGTTGGTTTCAAAATATATTTCAGCTTCTGTGTATTTATATAGGCAGCAGGAAGACATTGGTCCAAAAGAGAAAGGAAACAGTTGCACACTTCAATTGACAAGTTTATTTACTGTGTACAAAAATCAGTCAATCGTGCAAAGTTACACACACACACACACACACTCGCGCACAATAATCTTTCTATAACATTTCATAGTCTTTACTGCAATTTGGTAGCACGTGTACTAATAATATAACTGACCACCAGATTTTTTTATAAAATACAATATCCATAAAATTACTGTTTATTTTTATATTAAAAAAAAGTGAAAAGAACACAGTAGGTTCCAGCCATCCCAACTGCTAACTGGATACCAAATACACAGACAGACCACAGACTGGGAGATTCAGGAACAGGGTTATGTAGGCACATTTACTATGAATTCCTGAAGAAACTTGGTCTAATTGTGCGATACTCAAATAATTTAACTGGAATTGCCGTAACGCTGTAAAAATCAAATATACAAAGACCCCCCTTGAGGTTCGAACCTCCAACTGCCCCCCCCCCTCAGCCCAATGACACAAATGTGGGGGGAAAAAAATTCCCCCAACTCTGGGCTTAATTTGGGAGCTAACTCTAATAATTTAAAAAATATTTGAAGTTCTTAACAAATGATACCATCAGTAACCCAGCCCCAGACCTTACATCAGCTGTGTTAACATTCCCTCTGCGACTGGTCTGTGTATGAGATTTGTTCATTATTATGCTGCAATGAAATGAAAGAGCCGCCCGCAGCCATGGATAACGGTAATGGGTTAAAAACTGGAAATGGTATCATCCTGACATGATATTTTTTTAAATACATCGAACGTAAAGCAGATCGTCGCTCTCTCTCTCACCTCACCCGCAACGCCTAGAAAATAGGGTAAAACTGCGAGCGGAGACTGTGTCTTTGCAATCGCACACCGCAAATCAGCGTCAATCAGCCGGGAGTGGGGGGAGAGAAGAGTGAGGGACAAGCCTCCCCCATAGTTATGCCTGTTCCCCCCACCCCCACCACACACAGCCCCCATAGATTAATGACCATCATTGTCCTGCACATCAATTTAATGCAACACACACACACACTGCCCTTCCTCGCTCATCAAAATAAATAGAAGGAATGACTGTCCTGCTCAATCGCTCAACTCCAAAGCTTTACATCAGCCTAGTGCAAAATGTACGATTACCCGATTTACACATCTTAAAGCAACACACAGTGAGGTACATAGACAGCCAAGCCCACTCCACAGCGACTGGACAGTTAGAGACAATTACAAAACTCCCCACTGAATTCGGGCAGCGGGGGTGGGTTCTGAGACGTGTTACACCAACACAATAAGAAATATATTTTAGTAAAATAGGAGTTAGTGTAAGTTTAATCACTACATTAAAAACATGCGTTTCCTCCTCTCTTTTCCCCCTATCACCACCACCCCACCCCACCCCAACACTCACACAGGCAGGCACACAGGCGCGCGCACACAAACATGCAGACAAAATGCGCGCACTCACAGACACGCACTCTTCCAAAATCCAATGCGCGTCCAAGCTCCGAAAACCCGTCCGAAATGACTCCCAATAAGTTAAGTTTAAAAAATCCAGAAAAAAAAATCAATAACAAATGGGAATCGGGGTCCGACGAGACAGGTAACCACGGACAAACTGCTCGGTTTGTCGATCTCCCCCGTCAACATCCACAGTCACCGTGTGCAAAACACCCCAAACTGAGCAACCGTAAGCCCCCCCACAACCCACACCTCCCACCCGCTCAGCCACAAACACCACCAGCCCAACCCAACCCTCCACAAGGACAGGCAGGGGCTGGAGCACAGCTCAGGGTGTGACAGTCTCTGCTCCAGGATGTGTTTTGTTTGAAGTCTTAGTGGAACATGCAGCCGCCTGGGCTGGAAGCTGATCGGAGGCTGATGGGGGACGGAATTCTGAGGCTGGGAGAGGAGCGGAGGCCGGAGGGGGGAGAGGCCAGAGAGAGGGACGTGCCCCCAAGGCCAGCCTTGCCCGCTGTGATCATGCCGGGAGTGAAGTCCGGGTGTCTGCGGGCGTGCTTCATCAGGTGGTCGCTCCGCATGAACCTCTTGTCGCACATGGGGCACCGAAACCTTTTCTCCCCAGTGTGTGTCCGGTAGTGACGAGCCAATTCGTCCGAGCGGGCAAACTTCTTCAGGCAGAGGGCCCAAGTGCACGGGAACGGCCGCTCACCTGAGGGACAGACAATCAATCAATCAGGAAATCAATAAAACAATCAATCAATCAATAAGAACTGCTGGGACGAGCACATTCACGGCGAACAAATGGCCATGTATTAGCCCACGTGTCTGTCCCTCTCTCTGAGCCACTCCACTAGTAATAGTAATAATACTTGCATTAGATACAGCACCTTATCACGTGGTCGAGACGCCCCAAAGGGCTTCGCAGAATATACCGTAAAGTGAAGCGACTGTGTGTTTTATGGGAGAAATCGGTCACCAACTGTGTGCGCAGCGCCATCCCACAAACAGCCATCAAGCGAGCGACCAATTTTATTTGGGGGATTGTCAGCCAGGAGAGAGGGAGAGAAACTCCCTTCTCTTTTCCGACAGTGTTGACTGGTGATGCAGTGCATTCCCCTGGCCGGCTCGGTCTGCCTGTATCACACACAGCCCCCACCCCCCCAGACAACGTGCAGCAGTCAATCTCGTCACCCACTGATCATGATTCGCAGTAATGCGAGAGAGCGCTCGTCTCTGCCTCACACTCGCTCACGTAATAATAGAAAATATAATAATAAAATACATTTTATAAAAATATAACGTCCTCAGTCACAAGCAAACTAGTTCATGCGGGAAGTTATTTTATTTTACCAAAAAAAAACACAATGAGAGAGTTCAGAGGAATGGTTTCCATGTAGAATAAATCCCATCCCCCCACTCACCCGAGCACCCACACACACACTCCACCCCACCCCACCCTTCCACAGACAAACACACACATCCTCACACCCACCCACACTCAATTTCCACCCTTCCCCTCCCCTCACACATGTGCTCTAGGTTTATTGCTGACAAAGTGCCCGAGTGTGACTCTGGTCTGTTGTGTAGATGGTTATACGGTCGCACGACATGGTCACACTGCTCTCAAACCAGACACGTTACATTTACTGAAAATCTACTTCATACAACACCCAGCAGCACCGAACCCCGCCCCACCCCAAACCCCCAGCAGACAGGGTGGGGGGTTTCAGAGCAGCCGTTTGTGGGTCTGTGTGTCTGTTGCTCTCACTCAGTCACTAACTTAAAAGAAAAGAAAATTCAGTGCCTCCCACGTTCTCAGCTTTTATCCCTTTCGGGATCACTGAAGATCAGAAACACACCCAGTGCTGAAGGGAACGGCTGAATTCTGTCCACAAACCACTCGCAATAATAATAATCCTGGCATTTCACATCACGTCTTATCACGTCTCAAAGCAATTCACAGAATGCACTGTAAAAAGGTATTTACTGTGTATTTTGTGGGTGCATACAAATACACATGCCCCAATACACAAACACACGCCCCAACACACACATAAACATCCCAACACACGCACACGCCCACACACACATCCCAACACACATACGCACACGCCCCAACACACATAAATACGCCTCCCCCAACATATATATACACACGTACACACCCCAACACACACCCCAACACACATACATACACACACATCCAGCACACCACGCCCAAACCAGGAAGCTGCAAGGACAAAGCATGAAACTGACAAGAGACTGATCCAGCCCCATGGTTTTAGAAGAAGAAGGGAGGGAGAGAGAGATGGGGAGAGAGCTGGGGGGGGGGGGGGCAAGAGCTGGGGGGGAGAGAGAGCTGGGGGGCGGACGAGACCTGGGGGGGGGTGGGGGGCGAGAGCTGGGGGGGGAGAGAGCTGGGGGGGGAGGAGAGATAGCTGGGGGGGTGGGGGCGAGAGCTGGGGGGGAGAGAGAGCTGGGGGGGGGGGAGAGATAGCTGGGGGGGTGGGGGGCGAGAGCTGGGGGGGGAGAGAGGTTTCTAACTGGAATAGTTAAAACTTAAATTTATAGCTCAGTTCATTTGGTAAAAGTTGCTGTGAAAAGGTTGGGTTTGACTAGAATAGGATGGGGTGGTGGGGGGGGGTATGTGTGTAGTGGGGGGGTATGTGTGTGGTGGGCGGGATATGTGTGTGGTGGGGGTGGGGTATGTGTGTGGTGGGGGTGGGGTATGTGTGTGGTGGGGGGGTTATGTGTGTGGTGGCGGGGGGGGTATGTGTGTGGTGGGGGGGGTATGTGTGTGGTGGGGGTGGGTATGTGTGTGGTGGGGGGGGTTATGTGTGTGGTGGCGGGGGGGGTATGTGTGTGGTGGGGGGGGGTATGTGTGTGGTGGGGGTGGGTATGTGTGTGGTGGGGGGGTTATGTGTGTGGTGGCGGGGGGTGGGGTATGTGTGTGGTGGCGGGGGGGGGTATGTGTGTGGTGGGGGGGGGTATGTGTGTGGTGGGGGGGTATGTGTGTGGTGGCGGGGTGGGGTATGTGTGTGGTGGTGGCGGGGGGGGTATGTGTGTGGTGGCGGGGGGGGTGTATGTGTGAGGTGGCGGGGGGGGGTATGTGTGTGGTGGCGGGGGGGGGGGTATGTGTGTGGTGGCGGGGGGGGGTATGTGTGTGGTTGAGGGGGGGGTTCTCAGACAGTGAGGGCTCCACAGGGGGCGTTGACTCTGACACTCAATCAGACCCAGAAATCTAACCAAAGGTTTGGAACAGCCCACGAGGTTCTGGTTACATTGGGAGCCAAAGAGACTCACATCCCCACCTCCCTCTTACCCCCCCTCTCCCCTATATATATTCTGGGAGGACAGTGCCTGGGTATGTTGGGAGGGGGGGTCAGTGCCTGGATATGTAGGGGGGGGGGGGTCAGTGCCTGCGTATGTAGGGGGGTCTGTGCCTGGGTAAGTTGGGAGGGGGGTCAGTGCCTGGGCATGTAGGGAGGGGGGGGGGGTCAGTGCCTGCGTATGTAGGGGGGGGGGTCTGTGCCTGGGTATGTAGGGGGAGGAAGGGTCAGTGCCTGGGTATGTTGGGGGGGGGGTCAGTGCCTGGGTATGTTGGGGGGGGGGTCAGTGCCTGGGTATGTTGGGGGGGGGGGTCAGTGCCTGGGTATGTTGGGGGGGGGTCAGTGCCTGGGTATGTTGGGGGAGGGGTCTGTGCCTGGGTATGTAGGGGGAGGAAGGGTCAGTGCCTGGGTATGTTGGGGGGGGGGTCAGTGCCTGGGTATGTTGGGGGGTGGTGGGGGGCAACTTGAAGGAAGGACAAGATCCAATCCATACAGTAAATGGTCCCCACCCCCCTTCAGTGGCTACTACTGTTGTCTGGCAAACCGAGACATATTACCCCCCCCCCCCCCCGCCCCCACCTGGAGACAATTAACCCCTGAAACCAGTGTGTCGATATAAAACAGCCTTTAAACCCGGTCCCCCTCCCCCAGAGAAACAAGTTCCTGTTTAAAGTGTATAACATGGGATGGGAACCCCACCCATCATCATCTGGTACAGAAGATCCACACAAAAAGATCTCAGTTCCCCCCCACCCCACACACACCTCCTCACTGCCCCCCCACCCCCCTCCTCACTGCCCCCACCCCCCTCCTCACTGCCCCCACCCCCCTCCTCACTGCCCCCCCCCCCTCCTCACTGCCCCCCCCTCCCCCCTCCTCACTGCCCCCCCCCCCCTCCTCACTGCCCCCCCCACCCCCCTCCTCACTGCCCCCCCACCCCCCTCCTCACTGCCCCCCCCACCCCCCTCCTCACTGCCCCCCCACCCCCCTCTTCACTGCTCCCCACACCCCCCTCCTCACTGCCCCCACACACCTCCTCACTGCCCCCCCCCCCCCCTCCTCACTGCCCCCCCCATCCCCCTCCTCACTGCCCCCCCACACACCTCCTCACTGCTCCCCCCCCTTCCTCACTGCTCCCCCCCTCCTCCTCACTGCTCCCCCCCTCCTCACTGCCCCCCCACACACACAATTTGTTCCTTAACATCTACGATGTGGGGGCGGGTGTCCCGGCCACAGGCAATGGGGAGGGGATTTCGTGAACAGAAAGGTTCCCGGTCAGTGTTTCGGGGGGGGGGAGCGGGGGGGGATAGGGAGGGGGGGGATAGGGAGGGGGGGCGGATAGGGGGGGGATGGGTAGGGGGGCGGGGGGGATGGGGGGGGGGATGGGGGCGGGCGGGGGGGGATAGGTGGGGCGGGGGATGGGGGGGGCGGGGGGGATAGGAGAGGGAAATCAAGAGAGAAAAGGCAGGAAACGTGGCCATTGGGGCGCCTTATCTCAGCAGAGGTTGGGTTGGGCAGTGCCCGGGTATGTTGGGGGGGGGCGTGGTGGGGGGGGGGGGGCAGTGCCCGGGCGTGGTGGGGGGGGGGGCAGTGCCCGGGTATGTTGGGGGGGGCAGTGCCCGGGTATGTTGGGAGGGGGCAGTTGGGGGTGGGGGGGGGGCAGTCCCGGGTATGTTGGGGGGGTGGGCGGGGCAGTCCCGGGTATGTTGGGGGGGGCAGTTGGGGGTGGGGGGTGGGGCAGTGCCCGGGTATGTTGGGGGGGTGGGCGGGGCAGTCCCGGGTATGTTGGGGGGGGGGCAGTCCCGGGTATGTTGGGGGGGGGGGGGGGGGGGCAGTCCCGGGTATGTTGGGGGGGGGGGGCGGGGCAGTCCCGGGTATGTTGGGGTGGGGGGTGGGGCAGTGCCCGGGTATGTTGGGGGTGGGGCAGTCCCGGGTATGTTGGGGGGGGTGGGGGGGTGTTGGGGGTCTCTTACCTGTGTGAGTCCTCACATGAGCCTTGAGATGGGAGGATTTGCCGTAAACCTTGTCACAGCCGCTGTAGTAACAGCGATGGCGTTTGGGCGGCCACCTGTCATCCCGTCGGTGTCTCCTCCTGTCGGGGCTGCCGCCGGAGTTGGGTTTGGAGTTGGGTTTGGAGTTGGTGTTGGGGCTGGTGTTGGGGTCGGGGTCTGGCCCCGGGCTGGTGCTGGGGCTGGTGCTGGTGCTGGTGTTGGGGCTGGTGTTGGGGCTGGTGTTGGGGCTGGTGTTGGGGTCTGGCCCCGGGCTGGTGCTGGTGTTGGTGTTGGGGTTGGGGCTGGTGTTGGGGTTGGGGTCTGGCCCCGGGCTGGTGCTGGGGCTGGTGTTGGGGTCTGGTCCCGGGCTGGGGCTGGTGTTGGGGTTGGGGTCGGGGTCTGGCCCCGGGCTGGTGCTGGTGTTGGGGCTGGTGTTGGGGTCGGGGTCTGGCCCCGGGCTGGGCGCCCCCTCACACACTGTGCTGTAACCACTCTCCCCCGAGGACGAGTTGCTGCTCTCGCAGTGCGAGGAGACGGGGGTCCAGGGCTGGAGGTCGCTGTTGGCGGGGGCCAGAAGGCGGCCCGCGGGCCGCAGCGCCTCGCTCACCTCTTTGTCTTCGCTGTAACTTGTCCGCGAACTTTCCTCTCCCCCCGCGGCGGAGGGGCCGTGAACCACCGCCCCACTGGAGATGGACATCAGGCACTCGGCAGCGAAATAATCCCGACAGCCAAAGGCGGACATCGTCATGAGGTTCTTTCTATTGGGGAGGGGGAGGGGGAGGGGGAGTCCTGGCCTCGCTCTCTCTCTCTCTCTCTCTCCCCGAGTCTCTGTGTGTGTGTGTCTGTAAGTGGGTGTGTGAGAGGGTGTGTCTCTCCCTGTGTGTGTGTGTCTCTCTCTCCCTGTGTGTGTGTGAGTCTCTCTTGAGTGTGTGCATGAGTTGGTGTGTCTCTCCCTGTGTGTGTGTGTGGGGGGGGGGGGGGGGGGAGGGGCGGTGAGAGAGAGTGGGTGGGCTCTCGCTCTCTCTGTGAGTGGGTGTGTCTCGAGTGTCTTCTCCTGTGTGAGCTGTGTGTGAGCTCCTGTGTGTGTGTGTGAGCTCCTGTGAGTGTGTGTGAGCTCCTGTGTGTGTGAGTGTGAGCTGTGTGTGAGCTCAGCCCGGGCTGCTTTGTGTGTGTGAGCTCCTGTGTGTGTGTGTGTGAGCTCCTGTGTGAGTGTGTGTGAGCTCCTGTGTGTGAGCTGTGAGTGTGAGCTCCTGTGTGTGTGTGAGTGTGAGCTGTGTGTGAGCTCCTGTGTGTGTGTGTGAGTGTGAGCTCCTGTGTGTGAGCTCCTGTGTGTGTGTGAGTGTGAGCTGTGTGTGAGCTCCTGTGTGTGTGAGTGTGAGCTGTGAGTGTGAGCTCAGTCCGGGCTGCTTTGTGTGTGTGAGCTCCTGTGTGTGTGAGTGTGAGCTGTGTGTGAGCTCCTGTGTGAGTGTGAGCTGTGAGTGTGAGCTCAGTCCGGGCTGCTTTGTGTGTGAGAGTGGCTGAGAGAGGAGGAAGGGAGTGAGTCAGACTGACGCCTACACGCGAAGAGAGGCAGAGAGAGAGCGAGTCTGTGACGAGCATCACAGGCGGGCGGGCGGGTCCCGGGCTCCCGACCACTCCGTGACGTGTCCTTAACACTGGGAACCCCTGTCTCTGGGGGGAGAGATGGAGGGGGGGGTGGGGAGAGATGGAGGGGGGGGGGGAGAGATGGAGGGGGGGGGAGATGGAGGGGGGAGGAGAGAGAGAGATGGAGGGGGGGGAAGAGAGAGAGATGGGGGGGGGGGAGAGATGGGGCGGGGGAGAGAGATGGAAGGGGGGGGGAGAGAGATGGAGGGGGGAGGAGAGAGAGAGATGGAGGGGGGGGAGAGATGGGGGGGGGGAGAGAGATGGAAGGGGGGGGGAGAGAGATGGAGGGGGGAGGAGAGAGAGAGATGGAGGGGGGGAAGAGAGAGAGATGGAGGGGGGGGGGAGAGATGGGGCGGGGGAGAGATGGAAGGGGGGGGGAGAGAGATGGAGGGGGGGGGAGAGAGAGAGATGGAGGGGGGGGAGAAAGAGAGATGGAGGGGGAGGAAGAGAGAGAGATGGAGGGGGGGGAAGAGAGAGAGATGGAGGGGGAGGAGAGAGATGGAGGGGGTGGAGACAGAGAGAGAGAGATGGAGGGGGGGGAGAGAGAGAGAGAGATGGAGGGGGAGAGAGGGAGAGAGAGATGGAGGGGAGCGAGGAGGAGAGAGAGAGAGATGGAGGGGGGGAGAGAGAGATGGAGGGGGAGGGAGGAGAGAAGATGGGGGGGGGGAGAGAGAGATGGAGGGGGAGGGAGGAGAGAGACAGTGATGGAGGGGGGAGGAGAGAGATGGAGGGGGAGGGAGGAGAGAGACAGTGATGGAGGGGGGAGGAGAGAGAGTTGGAAGGGGGAGGGAGAGAGAGATAGAGGGCGGGAGGAGAGAGAGGGGGAGGAGAGAGAGATGGAGAGGGTTGGGGGGAGGAGAGAGAGATGGAGGGGGGGGGGAGGAGGAGAGGAGGGGGGGGGGGAGGAGAGAGATGGAGGGGGTGGGGGAGGAGAGAGATGGAGGGGGGGGGGGAGGAGAGAGATGGAGGGGGGGTGGGGAGGAGAGAGATGGAGGGGGGTGGGGGAGGAGAGAGATGGAGGGGGGTGGGGGAGGAGAGAGATGGAGGGGGGGTGGGGGAGGAGAGAGATGGAGGAAGGGAGGAGGATAGAGGAAATCTAACTACACTGGGAGGGAGAAATCCTTCCACCCACACACACACACACACACACTAATCCTCCACTGCAGTCAGTCTTACTCTCTTAGTTCATCTACAATTTCAACAACACTGACATTTACGCGGCCGGGAGGACATCCCAAGGTGCTGGACAGTCGGGTTTAGACCTGAGCAGGGGTTTGAGATCAGGAGGGTGGAGGGCAGGGAGGGGTGTCTGAAGGTGCAGGCGAAGAGGAAGGTCTTGAGGCGGCCTTGAAGGAGGTGAGGGAGGGAGGGAGGGGAGGTGGAGGGAATGTGGGATGGAGTTCCAAGGGGTGGGGGCAGAGAGGCTGGAGGTCCGACCCATGATGGTGGGACATGAAGCCCACAAAATGCAGTCAAAACTATTTTACAGTCTATCCTGTGAAATTTCCAGGTGTAGGTGATGGTTCAGCTCTCAGTTGGTTTGGATAATCTTAAACACAGCAACAGGTTTCCACTTGTGACAGACACCAGACACTCCGCTCCCCTCCACACCCCCTCCCGGCCAAGACATCAGAGAACAGGACACGAGTCAGGAAGCACTAACATCGGAGATGTAGCTTTAAATCTCCGGGTATTTAATCAGTTTATGAAACAAGCCCCAGAGACATACATCACATCCCCCTCTTCTCCCCCCACTCTCCTCCCCCCCCCCCCCCCCTCTTCCCTCCCCCAAAAAGTCAAACCCTTTCACGGAACTAATCCGTTTATGTAACCAACAAAGAATGACATTTTCGGTATATAAAGAAAGTTCAGCGGCTATTCCCTAAAACTCCGGAATACTCTTCCCCTCTCCTCGCCTGTGGGGGGGCGGTGGGGCCCCACACTGCGTGTCCACGCCATTCCTGGGACATCGCGCTGCTGCTCACTGTCTCTCTGTAGCAACGGCCGCTGTTAATAGCTCGTCGCCCGGCTTAAAACGGACCCTTTTAAGACGATTCCCACTTGTGTCCGTCTGCAGGAGACACGTCCATAACAAGGCGTCACTTGGGGACTGTGTGTGTGTGTGAGAGACTGTGCGCAATTGGCTGTCGCGTTTCGCCCACAAAATACTGTATACAGTCAATCCACTTTACACTTTGTGACGTCTCGAAGACATGATAAGGCGCGATACCAAATACAAGGATTATTATTATTAATATTAATATTGAGTTGAGGTTTTATTTTCTGTTGAAATGTCTCTCTCTCTCCCTCCCTCTCTCTCTCCCTCCCTCTCTCTAGTTTATGACAAGTGATCAGGGTCTCCGACAAAGGTGTCCCCCCTCCCCCCATGGAATCAGATGGGAATCAGGAACTCTCAACTCCTCACGTTCACGCAAATTGTCATCCACCCAATTCGGATCTTAGCTGTTTAGCTTTTTTCGCCGAGCCAGGGGGAAAACCAATTGCATTTTCAGACGAAAAGGAGCCACATCATCTGTTTAAGTGGTTTCTTTTCATTAGTTTCTAACTGAGATGGACCAGGGTGGGGGGCAGGGGTGGGGAAGTGGGGGGAGGAAGTGGGAGTGACGGATCTGACAAGGGCAGATCTGATCTGTCAAGTCACACCCACACTCTTGGGCTCTGCTCGCAATTTCAACATTCAGTGTAGTCAGGAGCCTGGCTCAGTCGCTCGCTCGCTCGCTCGCACTCTCTGGTTCGATCCCCCACCCCCCACATTGGGGGACTTTGAGTTCACAGTCCAGGCTGATGCACCAGTGCAGTCCTGGGGTTAGGGGAGGTGGGGGAGCATTGCATTGTCACAGCACCGTTCTTCAGATGAGA
Source organism: Callorhinchus milii (assembly GCF_018977255.1). NCBI lineage: Eukaryota > Metazoa > Chordata > Chondrichthyes > Chimaeriformes > Callorhinchidae > Callorhinchus > Callorhinchus milii. Next base: position 10,228,965 of record NW_024704762.1, read on the forward strand.
CATTAAACCGAGCTCCCGTGTGTATATCTTTGTGTGTGTGTGTGTGTGTGTATATACACATCTGTTTATCTGTACCTGTGTGTGTTTACCTGTATGTGTATACCTATGTGTGTGTATACCTGTGTGTGTATGTACACCTGTGTGTGTGTATATACCTGTGTGTGTGTATATATACCTATGTGTGGACACTTTCCCTGAAGCCTGACTGTCGTGTGTTCACCTGCTCCAAGTCAGACATGAACACACCCAACACTGACTTGACTGAGTGAGTGAGTGAGTGCTGTGTCTCCTCAGTGCTGATAAACATGCTAACCCTGGACCGGCCCAGCTGGTTTGACAGTGAAGACCCACTTGTGTGTGTGTGTGTGTGCGTGTTTGCGTGCGTGCGTGTGCTCTGTCTTAAACTTGATACTTAGACATTTAGCTACAGGCAAAATACCAGCCCCAACAGGAGACCTGACCGCAACCAACACAAACCCCACCTCAGCCACTGAAATCCAACCCCACAGTATAATACAGCTATACATGCAGGTACTTGCACTCGCACGCACAGTCACTACACTTCACTGTAAAATCCTGTGAAGTGCTTTGAGACGCCCCCCCCCCCCCCCATGTGTAAAGATGCGTATGTCAGATGTAAGGATTGTTATTGCAAACACAAACACGTTGGTATTGATTAACGCCAGGATTATTATTATTGTTGTTTTTAGTTTAACTCAAATCGCTATGAGAGGAGAAGTGAAAGGTTGGCGTTTTGGGGTGAACTCTTGGGTGGAGCAGTTTGAGACGCGGTGGGGTGGGGAGCCCATAATTATAACCAGTGATAAGTATCACATCACATACATCAGCATTGCCCCCCTCACCCCCCTCCCACCACCTCACCGTCAGAAAACGAGGAGGAAAAAAGGGGGGGCAGTTGTGGGATTCTTGTACAAACAGCTTTATTTAAACAAATATATATTTTAAAATGCAAATAAGCAAAAAACATTCTATTCTGAAGTTAAATTTCTGTCGAATGCCCCAGTTGGGGCTGGTGGGTGGGAAGGTAGACTGGGTGGTGATCAGCAACAGGAAGCCTGTCTGACTTTTACCGCTCACCAGCATCACCCCAATCCTATCGCCCATACCTCGCCCGGTTTCACTGCCTCCCTATCCCCCAGAGGGTAGAGTTCAATAATAATAATAATCCTTGCATTTGATATAGCGCTTTTCACGTCGGGAGGACGTCCCAAAGCGCTTCACAGAACACACTGTAAAGTGAATTGACTGTATATTTGTGGGCGAACGGGCAGCCAATTGCGCACAGCAATGTCCCACAAACAGTCATAGATTGAAAATGACCAATTTATTATTGTTTTTGGTTTTGGAGGGATTATTATTAGGCTCTGTGTGGAGTAAGGAAACTTGCCCGAGGTTTCGCCCTCTGCCTGGAATTGAACTCAGGTCTCTCACTTGCAAAGCGAGTGCTCCAACCACTGAGCTACAGGACTCCACAGGACTCTACAGGATTCTCGTCCTCACCTTTAAAGCCCTCCGAGGCCTCGCTCCTCCCTACCTCTTTGACCTACAACAACAACTTGGATTTATATAGCGCCCTCCACGCCGGATGGCGTCTCAGAGCGCTTTACAGTTTAGGATCTCGGGACCGAGCCGGGGGGAGGAGGAGGAGCCGGGGGGAGGGGGGGAAGGTGACCAAAGGCACGGTCGAAAGGTCTTCAGCAGAGAAATCCTACCAAAACCTCGCCAACCCGTCCACTCCCTCCGCTCGGTGGGCACTGGTCTGCTCCACGTCCCCCGCCCTGTGTGCTGGAGCAACGCTCTGAGCAAGGCTGAGGGGGTGGCTGTAATCTTAATTTAACCTTTTCCCACCAACCACTACCCACCTGCCCACACCCTGGCTCAGTGTCAGATCAAATGCCGTGGGCCTGACGGATGCTGTGTAAATACACACACACACAACACACACACACACATACGCACAGCATCAATTGGTCTATGTTACCAAACTTCCAACACAGTTTAAAATTAGCTCAGTGTTGTTTTCCCTTCACAGTGATTCAGTTCATTTACTGAGGAAGCTTGAGTCCCAGTAAAAGGATCTGAATGATGCCTCTTGTTCTGTGTCATGGAGGGTTTCACCTGGATTGCACCAAAAATAGATGGCACGCCTCTTCCCACAGACGCCTAGAATAGCTTCCCTCACGCTCTTGTTCACTCGCTTGCTCTCTCACTCACTCACTAACTCACTCGCTCCTGCCCTTTATCACTCACTCCACATTAAACTCCATCATCAAGCCATTGGGGATTGGCCAGTGCTCCCTTCCCAGATGTTCCAGTGTCTCCCACGCTGGGTGATGTAACAGCTGGAACATCTGGGAAGGAGAGGGGGGGTTGCTCACAGAGGTGAAGGGGAGAATAATGCAATTGCTTTAAAGCATTCCTTGTGCTAATTAATTAAGAGAAGGAATGTCTTCAGCATTGACCCGATGTCGTCCATCTCTTCAGTCCGGTGACCAGCTGAGCAGGAGACTGGGCTGTGTGTGGGTGTGAGTGAGTGAGAGTGAGTTCCAAGGGAGTCAGTCTCTCCGCTAACTTATTCATTCTTCTTTGCGCTCAACTCGGTGGTTGAGGGGCAAAGACACAGAAGCACCGGCTGGCAATGTGCCGCGAAGTGAATGTTGTCTGGGAATTGTTGGCCAGGACACCGGGAGAGCGAGAGAGGAGAGAGAGAGAGAGATAGAGAGAGAAAAAAGGAAACCCCCTTCTCTTTTCCAAAAGTGCCGCGGGATTGTTACCGGTTTAGCCGAGGCTCAGTCGCTCCGGTCTCCGCCAGCCACAGACACGTGACACAGAGCCACAGCGACGGAGTGATTGACACCTGAACGTCCCTTTACCGTCCCAGCCCCCATCATTACCATCAGGCATAGGATGACAAAGGGAAGATCATAAGCCACATGAGGAACCATCACACTATGAAGTCCTCGCTCTCCTCCTTCAGCTCTCAGCGTAACTCATTCGCTCCCTTCATCTCCTGGAGGAAAGACAAGTCAAACCAACCAATCTTCAAGCCCCCATTTTCTCCCCCCACCCACCCTCCCCCTTAGATCCCATCCATTGTTTGACGCCATCAGGATTTCTGAATCCAATCGCTTGTGTGACAGGGACCTGAGGAGCAGGTGTAGCTTTATTCAAACCATAAACTTTGCTTAACTGTGAACTACTGTGTAGCAGTGAGGCGTCACCCAACCACATTCTATTGTTTGATAAAACAGCCCCCGCCTCGGTCCCGGTTTCTATCCCAAACAAAAAAAGAAACTACTTTTGAGATCAAAGCTGATCAAATAATAATAAATAATAATCCTCGCATTTGATTCAGCGTCTTATCAGGTCTCAAAGTGCTTCACGGGATTTACTGTAAAGTGAATTGACTGTATTTTATGGGCGAAACGCAGCAGACAATTGCGCACAGAACAGAAATGGTGGGATTGATTAGGGTGGAGCCTGGGAGTGTTTACAGACTTTCAGTGGAGAGATCTCTGGGTTTCTGTAGGCGGAAAGCGATCATTTTAGTACCTTTAGTTTGTGGAACGTCCTGAAGGTGTCTTTGTTGTCGCTGGTGATCGCCCGGCTCGATCTCTGGCAGTACTCGCTCACACACCCCACTCGGTCCCTTTCACATGGGTTTGATCCACTCATTGACGAGGCTGCAACTACAACAAGCAACAGGATTGGAACGTTAGTCACGCGAAGGCAGCAACACAACCCCACTCAGACCCTGAGCCTCAGTCAAGACAGTTAGAAACATCCCAATCAAACACAAAGGAGTAACTCACTTGTATATGCAATTCAAACTCAAACGAAAAGTTAGTGTTAAATCAACAAACACAATTCTTTCACATGAGTCAAAAACCCATCAAAGCCGAGATACTGAGATGAACTGAAACTCTCTATTCTCGTTAATTCTAACATTTCTGCCGCTCTTTCTCCCCCCGTCCGCACCCCCACTTGGCCTCAACTCATTCACTTTTAGTTTTCACTCATTTGTCACTCCTCTCCTTTCCTCCCTGCTCATCTTCTCTCTCCCTTTCTCTCACACACGAGGACAAACATGATTAACACAGCTTGGCTGATGGAGAGAGAGACTGTTAACTCTGGTTACAGTCCCGTTGCTTTATATACGGAGTTTATTCATGTGATAAGCCATGTGAAAGAGAAAAGGCTTAAGGATCCTAATTAATGTGGGATCTCATGACCAGGAAGGACGCTTGTCTTAAGACTTGTCTCATGACTCTGGAAAAAAAATCCAACCAGCTCCATCAATGGGGCCATTCTCCAGGCAAATCACTAACGTCTCAGCGCCTCAGGAATATCTTAGCGATCCGTCCATTTCCCCCCTCCCCCTCCTCTGCCTCTACCTCTCCCTCTCGAGGTTCTTGGCTTAATTTTCTGACTGTAATAAAGGGTCTAATCTTAAAATTGGATTTCTTTCAGACGTTAAACTGTAATATGTATCCTGTAGTGTAGAGGTTAGTGTGCTCAACAACAACAACGACTTGCACTTCTTTAGCACCCTCCATGAAGGGTAGCGCCTCAAAGCATCTGAGCCTCGCAAGTGAAAGGACTCAGGTTCCTGAGTTCAATGTCCCTGTTTTCACCATTTATAGGGTGTGACCAATGGCAAGTTTCCTCACTCCACACACTCGCTTCTGTTTACCAGCAGTAAATAGGAACCCGGTGGTTAGTCGATTGGCGGATCACTATCTGGGGGTAATAATCATCAAAAAGAAAAATAATAATAATTCAGTCACTCAATCCATGACTGTTTGTGGGGACGTTGCTGCTGCGTTTCGCCCACAGAATATACAGTCGCTACACTTTACAGTATATTCTGCGATGTGCTTTTATTATCATTCTTATCATTATCATATGGGATCCTCAGCATTTACAAGAGTTACTTATTTTCAGCTACAACCACAACAAAATTTGTAAAGCGCCTTTCACGTCGGGAGGATGTCCCAAGGAGTTGGACTGACAGAGTTACGGACCCGAGCTGGGGGTCGGGGAGGGTGGAGGGTGGGGAGAAGCAGGGAGATTAAAAGCACATTCAAAGAGGAGGGTCTTGAGATGGGTCTTGTAGGTGGCGAGGGAGGGGGCGAGGCGGAGGGACTGCAACCTTTAAAGCAGTTTTCCTCGCTTGAGGAATGCTCTGCTAATTGGTTTACAAACTCGCGGCCGTCAGTCAAACAGCCACATTTCATTTTGAAAACTGTTCTGTGACAACGTGTATCATGAAGTGGCTCCATCACTCTCACTCCTAACTCCTCAGATTTAATAATATTATACTATTATTATAGATTCCTGGATCAAAATCTAAAACGATTGCATTTTATTCACCGCATGAGCTGAATGCTGGGATTATCTATATGTGAATTTAGTCGTTTCCCACATAACTTCCTGCCTTCCTGCCTCTGGTCTCTTTCTTTCCCTCTCAGTCCCTTGATACCTGCTCTCCGAGGCCCTGCTACCCTCCCTCCCCTTTCAAGGGATGTCTCAAAACTCACCTCATTGACTGCGCCTTTGGTCATATTTCCCTCTCCTCACATCCTGCCCCACCCCACCCCCACCCCTCCAGTGATCAGCCAAAATGGTCAAGTGCGTTGGGACGTCCTTTCGATGTGAAGAATGCGGCGGCAGAAACACAAATCACGTTGTATTTCTCTCTTTGTTCTGACCACGTGTCGCAATGAGACCCCGAGCCTCTGATCTCGGGGGAAGCTGTGGGTTGGACCCCACAAGCCAACAGCCTGAGGCCAACCTGACCACCACCACAACAACAACTTGCATTTATGTAGCGCTTCTCACGCAGGGTAGGGTCGCAGACTCCAGAGTGTACACAGCCCAGTGGGGGGGGGGGATTGAGACTGTGGTTGAAGGAGAAAATAGCGACCTGTTTGAAGAGGAATCTTGATACAAACATGGAGCAGATGGGAACAGAGAGCAACCTAGGAACAGGAGTCGGCCATTCAGCCCCTTGAGCCTGTTCCGCCATTCTATTCGATCATGGCTGATCTGTACCTCAACTCCAATTAATCAATAATTAATTAACAGGGGAGGGGGAAAGGAGAGAAGGGACTGAGCGGGAAGGGATGAGGGCTCATAAGCATGGACGTGTTGGGCCAAACAGCCTGTCTCATGTCATATCGCTGTGTGTAAATCTTTACCGAGGTGTAGTTCGGAGACTCGGACTGTAAAACCCGTGATTCTGGTGAACCGGGACATGTGGTAGTACAACATCACTTCCAGGTCACAGAATATAAGCACGTTCTTCCCCCCCCCCCCCACCCCTCACCACCCCATCCCCCCGCAGGACAGCTCAGCGTCAGCTGTATTTAGGAAGCGTTTAAGCAGATTTCAGTGAATCCGGAGAGATTTATTTAGCCTTTCATTTACCAGCGTAGAATTATCACAGCACCGAAAGAGCCCGTTTGATCCTCGTGCCTGTGTCGGGGACGTACCTCAGGTTTCCTTATTAAAACATCTCGCTGGAGACCACTGCCCACTGGAGCCCAAAGCCGAGAGAGTAAAGGGTCTTGAGTCACCTCCTGTGTCCTGCGTAATGTGGGTTCAAATCCCTGACTGTCCAGTGCCTCGGGACATCCTCCCGATATGAAAGGCGCTGTGTAACTGTAATGTGCTGTTATTTGTTGTCCACAGTCTCATCATCGCAGATGGAATGCTCATCTGTCCTCAGAGAAGCTCCGATTCTTTCTATTGAATTAATCACATCACATTATTATCCCTCCCCATGTGGAGAGCAGTCAGTGTTCCCTTGGCTTAAAGCCACCCCCCACTTTGCTCTCCTCTGACCTACTTGTCAAACTCCATAAACTCAAGCTTTCGTTCCGTGTCCGAGCTCCTAATCCAGATCAATAGAGGGATTCCTTTCAGCCAGTGAGCGAGCGAGTGAGCGAGAGGCAGCCATTAATCTGCTTTTATCCCCTTTCTGGGTTGCAGAAAATTAAATAATAATAATGTGGTCAGTCAATCCACGACTGTTTGTGGGTCGTTGCTGTGGACAATTGGCTGCCATGTTTCACCCACAAAATATACAGTCAATTCACTTCAGTGTATCCTGTGAAGCGCTTTTGAGATGTCGCAAAGACCTGATAAGATGTTGTATCAGATGAAAGATTATTATTATTAGTATTATTATTTATACAGCGTCTTTCACCTCCAGTGTTCGCAGTCGATGGTGGTGGGGGGGGATGTAACCATTGTGATGGCCACAGCCCTTTCCTTTGGTGTATCAGTAACAACAACTTGCACTTATACATTGCCCTTCAACTAGATAGCGTCCCGGAGCTCTTACAGTAAAAATAATAATTATCATTGTATTTTATGCAACTTGCCCACGTCTTGCTGGGCACAGAAATCTGTGGGCGTGTTGGTCTACCAAACACACATTCACTACACCTCACAGTAAAATCTCTTGAAGTGCTTTGTGACGCGATTCTGGATTTGAAAGGCGAGGGAGTTCTTTTTTATTAATTATTAATTCAATTGCGACACGGAGTGCCCCGATGGTCGCGCTCTGCCGGGCAAAACATCAAAACTAATCATATTAATTACAACAAAAACTCCTTAACCCTCATTCACCTTTTTTTCCAGGAAGGGTTTCTGATGTTTAAAGGGTTAAATCCGACCAGCCCAGCCTTCAGGCAACCACCGTCTCCTCTCCACGCCCACCCCCCCCCACCCATCCCGACTCTCCCAATGAAGGCTCCACATCACATGACTGTCCTTATACCCTGAAAAGCAGCTTAATAATTGTCACATGTATTATTGCTCAGAGCTTTAGACTTCAACAACTCGGCTCTGAACATTCCACATCGCAGCAAAACAACCACCAACAGCAGCGCACGACCGTTCAGAGCTGAAATAAATCACACTGTGATCCAATGTTGTTTTTCGACTCGACGCACGGTTATCGCTGAACGGTTAAAAAGCACGTTTACGGCTTCAGCTGCGACTAATAATAATCCTTCCATTCGACCCGGCGCCTGATCAGGTCTTCGAGACGCCTCAAAGCGCTTCGCAGGAGACGCCGTAAAGTGAATTGACCCGTGTGCTTTGTGGGCGAAAAGCGGCAGCAGATTGCCCCCAGCGGCGTTCCCACAAACAGTCGTGGGTTCAGTGAGCGAATTGTTATTATCATCATCACCACCATTCTTTGGAGGGGGCAAAGTGGAGAGGGAAGAACATTGTATATTTTATAACATTTATAAACGCAAATTGTCCGACTTCAGCTCATGTTGGTGAACCGGTCACTCTTCAGAGACACCTGATGGTAACCAAAGGGAATCGCAGTTACACGGCGCACAGCACCGAGACTGATGGAGAGAGACACACACGGTCAGAGATACACACACAGACACACACACACCGAGTCAGTAACACACACACACACAGACCGAGTCAATGATACACACAGACACACACACAGACCGAGTCAGTAATACACACACAGGCACATGCACTGACACAGACACACGCACAAAAAACAAATAATCCTTACATTTTATACAGCGTCTCATCTCGAGGAGGATGTCTCAAAGTGCTTCACAGGCTACACTGTAAATACTGCGTATTTTGCACCCAGCGACTTCACACAAACAGCCAAGGAGCAAGTGACTGGTTAATCTGGAGGCTTGTCGACCAGGACACCAGCAGAGGGAAACTCCCAGCTCTTTTCCCGTTAGCGTTGTGGGGTCTTCGACATCAACCAGTCCTGGTGCAGACGGGATCTCGGTTTAACGTTGCATCCGAAGAACGAGCCCTTTGCACAATACGGTGCTCTTCACCCTCGGCCCCCACCCCCCACCACCCAGCTCCGTGCTGGAGTGTCAGCCTGGACTGTGAGCTCAGGCGGCCAGAGGGCAGCGGAACAAGAATAACGCTCAGCGAAAACCTCCTTTGAAATTTTCAGTTAAATACGTTTAATAGAATGTTGCATTAAGATTTCATCATCGTTGCAAACAATAATTGCTTTAAAATAGAGAACAGTACATCGGCGAAATCACCGCCAGGGGCTGGGGGGAGAGGCCGAGAGGGAACCGGGGATGGGGGTGGGGGGCAGGTACCCAGGCTCCCTCCCTCCCCCTCTGCAGCCTATAATTATCCGCCTGCTTATCAAAAAAATGGGGGAAAAAAAATGCTGCGTTTGGTGTGCTAATTGTCATTGGTGATGATCAGCACATCTCGCAACACATTTCCTCCCTTCCTCCCCCCCCGGGCCAAGCCCCCCCCGCCCATAGTCTCTAGTCTTCGTAAGGGTAATGGAGCGATGCCCTAACAGCCTGACCCCAGTGGAGAGTGGCGGCGGGGGGGGGGGGGCGAGAGGAGAGGGAGAGGCCGAACCGTGCTCCTCTCAACGTGGTACCCCCCTGCGCTGAGAGACCGGCCCCGAGCAGAGCTGCCAAGATTCCCTTTCAAATCCAGTCATTCCCACAGCTGCACAGACCGAGGGGAACATGATGTGTGATTAGCAGTGCGTTCCCGAGGCAGGGGAAGGGGGCAATGGGGGGAAAGATGGGGGAGCACACAGTGCTGGCCTGCAACGGTCTCACCAACCCATCATTCCAAGATCTCACGGTGAGGGGGGAACAGGACGTTGGAAGACGGAATGATTTCCCTGTGGTGGGCTCTGGAGCAGGGAGTGTATGTGAGTTGGGATTGTGGGCTCGGTGGCGGCTCAATGATTACACGTCTGATGTAACATGACGTAAACCGTTAAACCTCCTCTCCCCCGGGACCCACCCACAGTCTCTGATCTCCCACATCAGGGCTCAGCTCCATCTCCTACCCCCACGTTACCCCTGCTGCCCACACCCCCCACCCCCACAACAGAACAAGGATCAAGCATGCGATGCGGAGACGGTTTTGCCTCAACCCAGGCTGGGGGCCGCTTTGATTTTTTGGCTCAGCACCTGTGGAGATGTTTGCTCGCTCTATTCCCCTCTCCCTCTCCCCCCCTCCATTATCACAACACTGATCTCAGCACTTAAAAAAAAGTCCCACAAAGAAAAAACAATTAAAAGAGATGAAAGTTCGACGTGGAAAGCAACCCCCACTGAGGACGGATTCTTTCTCCACTGAAACTCAACACGAAAACAGTGATAGAAATAGTCTGTTAAAGGGGCGCAGGCCCCATCGTGACCTGATCCGGGTTTTAGCCCTAAATAAAAAGTCAAGCCAAATAGAGCATCAACAATGCACCAAAGATTGTGATGTATTCACCATTATTATTCTCAAACTAAATTGTTTTATCAACTCAGCTCTCCCCCTGTTCAACCTACTGCAGCAGCCAATTTGGGGGTAGTAGGGGAAGGGGGGTGAGGGGAAGTGGGAAATGAGGGGGGTGGTGGGGAAAGGAGGAAAGTTTGCAAAATCTTGTAACAATTTCGATGTGCCAATTGCCACATGGGAACAGTCGCAAAACGTCACAAACTTCCCTCCTCCCTCCCTCCCTCCTCCCGCGCCCCCCGCCCCCTCCCTCCTCCCGGCCCCTAGATTCTCAGATTGAGAATTGATTTTAATATTTATATAAAAAAAGGGTGTGTTTGGTTTTGTTTTGTTTGTTTGTCTGTGTGTGTTTCTCACGCTATCCAAACACTCTCCTGAAAAAATAGACTTTCCGAAACGTCTGTCCGTCCGCCCGCGGGTCTGTCTGTCTGTCTGTCTGTGGGACGGACAGTGGGCGGTGGGTAGTTTCTGCTCTTCAGTTCCGCTGCACGTTGACCAGTTCGTAGGAGATGAACTTGCGCAGCCGCTCCAGGTACTGGCTGTACAGTTCAATGTCATTGTGCCCTGCGCCCTCCACCCACAGCGGCTCCACCGCACGTAAGCAGCGCTCGTACAGCGCCAGCCCGTGAGAGAAGTCAATCACCTCGTCCTCAGTCCCGTGGATAATCAGCACGGGACACGTGATCTTAGAGATTTTGTCAATGCTGGAAAACAAAAGAGAGGGAGAGGGAGGGAGTGACAGGGAGAGGGAGGGAGTGACAGGGAGAGGAAGGAGGGGAAGAGAAGAGAGCAAGGGATGAGAGGAGATTGGGGGGGAAGCGGAAAAACAGAAGAAAGAGAGGGAAGAGAGTGAGCACATTTTAACCAGAGTGAGGAGCCAAGATTATCACACAATCATTTCCAGGATTAGACGGAGGCCGGAGCAGGGTCATGGACGGTTAGCGAAGCTGCGGAGTTTGTTATAAACGAGGCACTCAGCACGTCCGCTTCAACAATGGGTGGGACAACAACAACAATTTGTGAGGGCGGTGTTTCACAGGAGCGGAACTCAACACTGAGACTGGGACAGCCGGGGGGGGGGGGGGGGGGGAAGAAGGTGACTGTTAGCTTGGTTGAGGCGGAAAGGTGTTCAGGTGTGAGCTTAGGCGGAGGGATTGAGGCAGCTTCAGGGCATAGAGGCTGAAAGCGCAGCTGTCGATGGTGGAGCAGAGGGAACAAGGGACAAGCAGGAGGCGGTCATTAATGGAGAGGGAGGGGTTGAAGACAAAGGGGCAGGGAGGTGCCAGGGTGTGTGTGAGGTGGGGCAGGGTGTGTGTATGTGACAGTGGGGGCTTACCTGGGGAAAGCGTCGAAGCAGTAGGTTTTCTTGGTGTCGGGGAAGGCCACGCGCATGCCCGAGGTAAGGGGCGAGTGCAGGATGACTGCAGCACACTCGTAGCGAGAGGCCAGGTCCACAGTGGGCACCGTCCCAATACTCTGCCCGTAGAGGATAATGTTCTCAGGGCTGATCCCGTATCTGCCGAGAGAGGGAGGGTGGCAGAAAGGGAGAGGGAGAGAGAGGGGGGAGTGGGTTGAGAGCGAGAACAACATGAGTGGCCAACCAGCTTAGACATCTCAACGTCCCATCACCCAACCCCACCCCCACATGCCTTGCCATCCCCCTCGCCCCACAGTCACCCCCAGAGCAGAGTGGGAGAGGGGCAGAGTGGGGTGTGGGGGGCAGAGTGGGGTGTGGGGGGGGTACCTTGTTCTCAGCGCCTGCCAGGCAGCGTCGATGTCAGCGTACAGGTTCTTTTCGGAGGGCTTGCCGGAGCTGACACCGTAGCCGGAATAGTCGTAGGAGAAGATGTTGCAGTTGATCCGGGTGCCCAGGCCGATGTAGAAGCTGCTCATCTGCCCCAAATCCACCGCGTTGCCATGAGAGAAGAGCAGTGTGAACCTGTGGCCAGCGAGAGAGAGAGAGAGAGACAGAGGGAGAGAAAGAGAGAGAGACAGAGACACACAGGGGGAGAGAGAGAGAGAGAGAGAGAGAGACAGAGGGAGAGCTCAATTAACTCAGACCAACTTCAACCAACACAACTCCCAGCCCCATGGAGCGCCCGGGAATGCTGCAGTACGCACCCCAACCACTGGTAGGAGCTCTACACCTGCCTTTGCACCTTATTTCCCCCCCCACCCCCTCGCCCACCCGCCCCCTTCACCCCTCGCCCCCTCACCCCTTGCCCCCCTCGCCCCCCCTCACCCCTCGCCCAGCCCCCCTGCCCCGCCCCTCGCCCCCTCGCCCCACCCGCCCCCAGGTAAACAGCCCACGCAACAATCACAAGCTATTGTGGGGTTGAGCTGGTCAGACTCCGGCGGGTACCCCCAACGCACACTCCGGGCTCACCCACCCCCCCCCACCCAAGCCTCAGCTCGTCAGCCTAATACTTTCCGGAATTAGGTAAATAGGATGCGTCCCTCCAGGGAGAGAGAGAGAGAGAGAGAGTCTATATCCCGTTCCATGTGTAGATGGGATGCATGGAAATCTCAGCTCGGTCTGAACACTGTTTGTGGGGGGGGTGGGGTGGGGGGGGAACGTCGATGTTCTTAAATCGGCTGCTGCTTTTCCCTACAAAATACAGTCACCACCACTCAACAGCTATTCCCTGTCCCGGCGCTTTTGAGATGTTTCGATGTTACTGGTTCCGTATCAAAGGTGAGGATTATAATTATAATTATTGTAATTATTTATAGTGCCGCGGGTCACAGCTGCAATAGTCATGGGGAGACAATACGCTGACGTGTCTGAATGTGTCCCCCAACGCGAGCTCATTGTCTTCACGCCGACACCGCGGCGAGGCCCGTCGTCAGGCCGGGCTGCACCTGCACAGTAATGCTACTTTATATGATCAGATGTGATCAGACAACAGCTAATCCCACTCAATCCTGACCACAGGAGCCGCTGTCGGTCACACTAATACTCCCTCACACCTGGACCCCCCCTCTCTCTCTCTCTCTCTCTCACACACACACACACAATGCTGGAGTGTACGCATTCTGTCATCAACACACAGCGCAATGCTCTGCTGTCCACCAACACACACAGCGATGCTCTACTATCCACACACACACACAGCGCTGCTCTATTATCCACACGCACACAGCGCTGCTCTATTATCCACACACACACAGCGCTGCTCTATTATCCACACACACACAGCGCTGCTCTATTATCCACACACACACACAGCGATGCTCTATTATCCACACACACACAGCGCTGCTCTATTATCCACACGCACACAGCGATGCTCTATTATCCACACACGCACACAGCGATGCTCTATTATCCACACACACACACAGCGCTGCTCTATTATCCACACACACACACACAGCGCTGCTCTATTATCCACACGCACACAGCGATGCTCTATTATCCACACACCACACAGCGATGCTCTATTATCCACACACACACACAGCGCTGCTCTCACACACACAGCGCTGCTCTCACACACACAGCGCTGCTCTCACACACAGCGCTGCTCTATTATCCACACACACACAGCGCTGCTCTATTATCCACACACACACACAGCGCTGCTCTATTATCCACACACAGACACAGCGATGCTGGCTTATCCGCGCACACACACGCACACACACACACACACACGGTGGTGCTCTATTATCCGCACACACAGCGATGCTCTATTATCCGCACACATAGCGATGCTCTACTATCCGCACACACACAGCGATGCTATTATCCGCACACATAGCGATGCTCTACTATCCGCACACACACAGCGATGCTCTACTATCCGCACACACACAGCGATGCTCTATTATCCACACACGCACAGCGATGCTCTATTATCCACACACACACAGCGATGCTCTACTATCCGCACACACAGCGATGCTCTATTATCCACACACACACAGCGATGCTCTACTATCCGCACACACACAGCGATGCTCTATTATCCACACACACACACAGCGATGCTCTACTATCCGCATACACACAGCGATGCTCTATTATCCACACACACACAGCGATGCTCTATTATCCACACACACACACAGCGATGCTCTATTATCCACACACACACAGCGATGCTCTATTATCCACACACACAGCGATGCTCTACTATCCGCACACACACAGCGATGCTCTATTATCCACACACACACACACACACACACAGCGATGCTCTATTATCCACACACACAGCGATGCTCTACTATCCGCACACACACAGCGATGCTCTATTATCCACACACACACACACATACACACAGCGATGCTCTATTATCCACACACACAGCGATGCTCTGTTATCCGCACACACAGCGATGCTCTATTATCCGCACACACACAGCGATGCTCTGTTATCCGCACACACACGCACACGGTACCTGGCGGTGGGCGAGCAGCGGATGAACATGCAGGCGATGCGGTTGCCGCGGCCGGTGCGGGTGAGGAAGATGTCGGTGCAGTCGAGCTCCCGCTGACCGTACTGCCACTCCGCGCGCTCCGAGAAGCGCAGCGCCCACCGGCCGCCGCTCTCCGCCAGCGCCGTGTAGCTCGGCTCCGGGGGCAGGAAAGCCAACTTGGCCGCGATCCGACTCGGGCAGGGGGGGCAGCAGAACAGGCAGCACAGCTCACTGAGGGACAGGCCGTTCATCCTGGGCCGGGAGCAGCGGCCGGGAATACCGGGGGGGGGGGGGGGGGGGCTGGGATAGGGGCCGGGAATACCGGGGGGGGGGGGGGAGAGGCCTGGGATAGGGGCCGGGAATACCGGGGGGGGGGGGGGGGGGAGGCCTGGGATAGGGGCCGGGAATACCGGGGGGGGGGGAGAGGCCTGGGATAGGGGCCGGGAATACCGGGGGGGGAGGCCTGGGAATGGACGGGGATTAGAGACCCGGGAGCACAGCACTGACAGACCGGGACCCGGCGCTGAGGGAGGAGCCGGGAATGGGAGCCTGGGTTTGGGAATTCTCTCTCTCTCTCTCTGGGGTACGAGGCCCCGCCCGGGCCCGGGGCTGGACTGGGATCAGTGGCCGCCCGTGAGGCCCCCCATCCCCGCAGCGCAGCGCAGCGCCGCTCCACACACACACACACACACACACACTCCCCCCCTCCCCGCTCCCCGCCGGATGTGACGCGGGCAGTGACGCCGATCCTGTCCGAGGCCGAGGATCAGCTGTAACCCGAGAGAGAGGATCCGGGTCAGAGGTCACAGGCGCGCGGCCTGGGGTCGGCTCAGCCCGTCTCCCCCCCCCCACCCCCTCCTGTATCTGCCCCTCCTCACCCCCCCCATCCCCCCTCACCCCCCCCCACCCCATCATCCCCTCCTGTATCTGCCCCCCCATCCCCTCCTGTATCTGCCCCCCCCCATCTCCCCCCTCACCCCCCCCCCACTCCACATCCCTCCTGTCTCTGCTCCCCCTCTGAAGAGGGCACCTTGGGGTTACTCTGGGCTGAAGCACCTCTTCCCTCTGGAGTCAACAGGCTGTGGGGTCAAGTCCCCCCCCCCCCCCCCGCTCTGGGCTCTGGTGGGGGGGGGTGTGGGGGGGATTGTTGCCCAGGACGTCCTGAGGAACTCCCATCCCTTCCAATACAATCGTGCCTCTGGGATCTTTAATGTCTACCTGAATGAGCAGTTGTTAGCAGAAGAAAGAGGCAGTGAGCGCTCTCTCCTTCCACTCGGCTACAGCCACAGACCATTTGTCACCGACGGAGCGAACACGTGCCTTTAGAACGCATGTTGGAACAGGCAGCCAGAGGTAACGCGGCATGGATACCTGCGAGAGGTTCATGTGTTATACAGACGTAGGACTTGTTCAGACGATGTAGTGTGATTTCCTTAGTGGGACTCGGCCTTTCATTTAGACACGCAGGGAAAGAAAACTGTCAAGGGTTCCTTATTGGAGTGTTATAATGTATTATACAGCGGTGTCTGTGGCTGGAATACAGGACCCAGTCACTGGCCAGTCAGGTTTGGGATTATGCGGTTTGTGACACTCCACCCTGGAGGACAGGCTGTCAAGCGTGTGGTTCTCATTCCTGTGAAGAAAACAATTGGGGCCAGATCCTCTGACGTAAAAGCTCTTGTGTTTTGCAAATCGGGTACAAGTTGAGACAGAAGCAGTGTTCCGAGAACGATTTCCCACTCTCTCTTCCCCTCTCTTCAATCTTCCACTTTTGGCAGCCAGTGCCAACCTCAGGATCCCCCACCTCAAGCCTCTGTGCATCAGCTGGTAGGGCTCTTGCCTCCAAGTCAAAAGGCTGTAGGTTTAAGCCCCAAGACCTCCCACGGGGCAGGTTGATGTTCCTGAACCTACTAAACTCAGCGCACTCAGTAATCCAGAAAAGCAGGTCTGAGTATTGAGCAATGCTCAAGAAATGTTACTTAAATACATCCAGTGTAGGATGGCATTCAGGTCATGCGTACGTTTAACATACAGCACTTTGCTCTCACCACATCCTGAAAATTGTGGGTCAAAGTGTCTGATGAGCAAAGTGCAGATAGATGCCTTTATCCAATAGAAATTCACAAGTGGGGAAGAGTTCACCTCAAATCAGTGGATTGTAAAAGCCACTCAGTCTGTCACAAAGCGACTGAAAATGTAGCATTGATTCCAAGATGTGGTTTGAGGAAGGACAAAGATCCTAATCAAATCTGGCTCTCATCCCAAGCCATCGTCAACCCACAGTGACAAGTAAGAGTTTAATGAAACATTAAGCCAAATTACACCAAAACCAATCAAGTCCCCAATCCTTCCCATGGACTGACAAAGCAATGTCCTCAAACAAAAAGGAAATCACCTCATTAATGGTGACCAAAGCCACAAAACTCAAAATCAACCCACATATAAAGAGCAGTAATGGGCACGGTGTTCCTGCACGGCATGTGTGGGTACATGAGGAGGAAAGTCAAGAACCAGTTCTGGTTTACAGCTTCTAGTCAACACTCACCTAGATACAGAATAGTCCTATAGCCTTAACACATGGAAACATTTCACAATAATTATTGTTAAGTGCAATATTTATGTATTTGTATGTGAACGTAAGCAGCCAATTTGCATTTAGCAGCATCCCACAAACAGGCAAATAGCTAATTTGCGTGGGGTCAAAGAGGGTCTTGAAGAAAATCAAACACAAAACACCCGACTAATTCATGACAATATCTGAAATTACCCAAAGAAGCCGAGAGGAAGGAAAGCTTACTCCAAGGATATATGTACAACACTTTATTTACAATTACAGAGAATCAAACACAGACTAAAACATAGTTATTACTGGAATATAATAAAGTGTGCTCTGTACAAATCCAAAAACCTAAAGAGTTTTAATGACAATCAATGTACAATAAATGCAGTCAATAGTGTAAAATAAAGTAAATTAAGTGCATGCAGCAATCAAAAAAATCCAGAAGCTTGCAATTTGTTGGGCAAGAAATCACACGCTGAAAATATGTCTTTTATAATTATATTAAGAGTCACTCGTGAAACAATTTCATTTTAATAAAACCGTTGTCATCCCCGTTGCTTAGTCTCAAGAGTGGGGGGGGGGGGGGGAGAAACAGTGTAGTGATCTTCACCACAGCAGGCAGAGTTACCAACCCAGCAGTTATAAAAGCAACAGCATATTTTCCACTGATGAGAGCCCCATTTTGATAGCCAGGGAGCCAATTGACTGAAGGCAACTTGAGTGCTTAAAACTAAGCACATATTATCTTCCCCATCCAGTAAAACCCATCAAGTTAAAGATGATCATGAAAGAAATTCAGCATTAAAATGAAATGGTTTCAAGAACTCACCAAATTGTCCCAATAGTTTTTGTAGGCCTGCAAAACAGCTCTACTTTACATCCTGTAAAATTCACACTCTCAACCCAAGTCTTTAGTGTGGCATATACAGCCTTTGTATCCCTCAGTCAAACACAAGTATCTGGGTATACTTTCTTTTTTAGGGGGGAGGGGAGGGGGGGAAGGTGGGGAAAGAGTTCAACGCAACCATGGTACAAGTTCTACACACGTTTCAAAATAAAGTTTATGAAACCCAACTCTTGGGCACGGACCTGTAATTATTTGTGACTATGCTTACACACCAGTACTCCGCAAGCTCTCACAGTCAGCTACCGAAATCAGTTCAGTTTCCAAATTGTATTCCCAATCCCATTAAAGATCACTATTGAACTTTGCAGGAAATACAACTCGCACTTTAGATTATCAGAAAACTCTGCCAATTGTCTGATGACAATTTTTAAAAATCCAATTCCCAAACTTGAAATAGACCAATTTTAAATCGTTAAGACATCCATTGACTCACTGCCAAACATACTGATTGATGGATGGGGGGGAGAAAGGAAGGACAACCCATCTATTATAGTCTAGATTGACATGGAAATCTCACTGATTTTAAGACTATCTAACTGTCTGAAACTATTCTGAAATTTCAAAAATTCAATACATTGTGCAGGACATTCTAAATACATATCAGCCTTCCTGATATCACTGACCAGGCTGACGGAATTCTTATATCAAGCATCACTTGTGGTTAAAATGTTGCTCAGTATAGCCAAAGGCAAAGGGTGCCTCCAGCGAGTGAGGTTTGCGTGAGAGGTTATATGTAACAGGCCAAGCTCTTCACACATCTCTAGTTCTCAAATGGTTCTTGTATTGTCCTCCTGGCAGCCAGCTGATGAGTGGACATAGATCTGGGGACACGTTTCCCCTTGTTGGCTCATGGGGATTCGGGGGGAAACAAAGACAACAACCTGCATTTGTATAGCGACCTTCATCTAGTTTGCCTGAGCGCGTTAACAGTGGCAGAGTCTGACACAGAGCTGGGGGAGGTGACCATGAGGATGGTTGAAGAGGAAGCTCTTCAGGCATGATCTGAAAAGGGGAAGGGAGAGAGCAAGGTGGAGGGATTGAGGAAGAAGAGATAAAGGGGGCAAGGGAAAATAACCCCAGACACAGTGTTATCTATTGAAGCACGGAGATGGTGGGAACACACAATTGTAGGTGTTAAGTTACTTTAAGTGAGTGTTAAATTTCAGGTTAGTTTTATAACCTGCAGATGTACAAGTGTTGCCAGGTCATAATTTAAGAGGGGGAGAAATAAAAACATGAAAGGGTGAAAAGATAGGGGAAAAAATATATTTTTTGAAGAACTCAAAATCCACCGCATGAATGAAAAGATTGTGTTGCATTTTGATGGTTTCAAACTGTCCAGCCAACGGCAGGTAACCCAAGTAATTATTGCACATTATATAAAAATAAAGTTACCACTTTCAGAATATTATTGTACATCTTGGAGAATGGTTACTTTCATCATATTCAAAAGCGGGTAATGACATCAGGTGAACCAGAAAACCATTGCTGTGCAATACAGCCACGCGCTGTGTTCAACAATTGCTACCTATAAAGCTGGTCAAGTGGACCGCTAATTAGACCACTTTGCCAGATCGACTGCAATCAGTACACGTTTTACTCCAGACTGTACAGGTCACAGCCATTTTGGATGACAACAGGAGGAGGATCTCTGAATTCCTCAAGAAGAGATTTGGGATTATGGACCTGAAAGGAGGAATGCTGCTAAATGGTCAAAAGATATGACATGGACAAATTTTTTCGTACAACTCAAGATAAGACTGCTCTACTCATCTAGTGTAGAAGCCAGCCACGTTTGATGCTCACATAGTTTAGGTTGGGAATGGGTAATCATTTGGGTTATAATCCTTGCAGAACCTGTGTGCCCTGATGCTCTGCACCCATTCTGGACACACACACACACACATGGTACTGCATGGTTTGAAATAGATCAAGATAGCTGGACATGTAACTTTTCAAGGAAGCTCAATCATCGTACTCTACTCCAGAGAAGAAACCGTATTACCAGGAAGTAACGCAGAGGTCGTTATGCACAAAGCTTCATGATCAACAGCAGGGTTGATCGGTTGGAACACAGCTTCACAGATGGGCAGAGATTGTGGAGAATGCCTCAGGGAGGGAGGAAAGAAAAGCAGGGAGAAGAGTAGCTCATGTGATATCATAATATTCCTTGAATTTGATACAGCTCCTTATCACATCTTCAAGACATCTCAAAGCGCTTCACAGAATATACTGCAAAGTGAATTGACTGTATGTTTTGTGGGTGAAACGCGGCAGCCAATTGTGCACAGCAGTGTTCCACATACAGTTGTGGATTGAGTGACCGACCAATTTTTTTTAATTAATTTTTTTTGAAGAGATTATTACCCCCGGAAAAGCGATCCGCCAATCGACTAACAACCAGGTTCCTACTTACTGCTTATGTAAACAGCGGCATGTGTGGAATAATAGCTTTACAGATGGGCAGAGAATCTGGAGAATGCCTTAGGGAGGGATGCAAGTGAGATATGGGGTGCAGTAACAACTAGGAGAATGTAGGCAAGAGTCGGAGTCCTGTCGCTCAGTGGTTAGAGCACTCGCTTTGCAAGTGAGACATCGGAGTTCAATTCCAGGCAGAGGGCGAAACCTTGGGCAAGTTTCCTTACTCCACACAGAGCCTAATAATAATCCCTCCAAAACCAAAAACAATAATAAAAATTGGTCATTTTCAATCTACGACTGTTTGTGGGACATTGCTGTGCACAATTGGCTGCCGCGTTCGCCCACAAATATACAGTCAATTCACTTTACAATGTGTTCTGTGAAGCACTTTGGGACGTCCTCCCGACGTGAAAAGCGCTATATCAAATGCAAGGATTATTATTATTATTATTTTAAAGAGTCCACTTAAACTCCTTGATGACAATATAACCCATGCAAATCTTCTGACCAGAATGTACACATTACTGTTTTGGGTGGTGTTGGGAGAGAGAAAAAGCAAACACTTGAGAATTTAGCTGTACAATAGCTACCACTTTGGGTTCCAGTCTGAGTAAATATTAACCAGCTTTGAAAGAAGCTATTATTTTATTTTAAAATAAAAGTCACTTATTCAGAGTACATTTCACTTGCTCAGAAGCTATCATTTCACAGGCTTCCATAGAATTGCAATAGTTGTAGATTTGTAGTACTCGAGTGTATCAGAAATAAGGCAAACTAAGGGTTTAAATCCAGCACACAAAGACCAAACAAAAACATGACCCTATCAGACTACTCCTGTTTAAAATTTATCTTGATGTAACACTTTTGAAAACTTCTAGCACTCAACATTTTATCTAAACTCACCCAAAATCCTAAATAGAGGGCTAGAAAAGAAAGATCCTGTACACTTAATGTATTCTCAAGTCACACACCTTACGGTTTTTATGCTTTTAGACTTGAGTTAAACGCTTAGATGACAATTTTGTGTAAACTTTCGGAGATATGATAATGTTCCAGCCATGGAACAGTGGATTATTTATTGTTAATTGTGTCAGTGGATAAACGTCACAATAGTTTGCTGGTTTAGATGGAATTAATAAGTACGGACGTGGAATTCAATTACCCACCATTTCTCAAGGACAATAATTTCAGATTGATTTAGGTCTCATTTACAACCTCAAGGAAGAGAAATACCCCCAATACAAATATCTGCTTATAATGTACATCTGTAACTCAGCTAGTTTTATATGACAGAGAGTGCAAAGGAGTGGCATTCAGGAAGTACAGTGACTCAGTTAAAGCCCACAATGATCATGAGGTTAGGAACAACTACTGTACCAGTGTTTTTAATCTACATTAAAGTGAAAAACTGCACACAACAACCTCCAAAATGTCCCCCAACTGGTTTCTCCGTAGCGTTTGTTTACGCTGGGATGGGCAACAACAATAGCAGGAGCAATGTCAACAAGCCAATATTGCTCACACTCAAAGGCTTTGGGTTTAGGTGTGATAATGAACTAAAGAGCTAATTACACAGTTTGTGCACAACATCGGGTCAAAACTTCAAAAATCGAGAGCTAACCTAACATAACTAGCAACGCACAATCCAAGCAAACAATATATTAGCATCTTGTTTCATACTTTCATTGAAAAAAGGGGAAGGGGAGAAGAAAGTAAATTGGGGTAAGGGGGGTAAAGAAGAAAAGCACAACTAGCACCCAAAAACACTCAATCAATATACTGTATGTCTTCGACCCACATCCCCAATACAAATTTACAAGTTTAAACTGTACACGGTTACAAATTGTAGCTCTCAAAGTTGAAATAGCTGGAAAAATAATAAGACTGCAACACTGCAATGTATTTGTCTGTAACTTAGCTTGAAGTGTGCAGTGAACCGGCCCGCACCGCACCTAAACCAGTGTCACATCCCATTAAGAGAGACAGAATCACTTTTTTTTCTTGCTCTACAGTGGCTCAATGTAAGAATAATCTGCTTCCTATTCCCCCAATACAAATGCATTCATGTTTTTTTTCCCCCCCCACCCCACAAAATAGCATGAAAGGTCATTTCTGTAATACTGCAAAACAAAGCTGTCAGCTGTCAGGTTTGGAATTATATATATATATATTTTTTTAAAAAGCTAAACTATGGAGAATTCCCCCCTCCCCTCCCCACACACACCACACACACAAAAAAATGTCTGTTTAAAAAGGTAGGTTGTGTTGCTTTGATATGACCAGTCAGGGTAAATCCAAGACATGGCAATCTGACCAAAAAAAAGAGATGCTGTCCCTGCAATGGTTGTGGGTAATGTCCACTTTGGCTACCCTCCTGCTCACCCTAACCCAATAAAAAAATAGTTTTTAGAAATTATGTTATGAACAGCATATCTATACTTACCTGTGTGAACACACCCTTGCTTAAAGCCTAGAAGACAGCCATGATACACAGTGCACAATAGTTGCTGCTTTTTTTAAGCTTTGAAACTTAACATTCAGAGTTAAATGAGATCAGCTACAATAAGACCCAATTTCAATACCTTTCCCTTTTCTTGTGTACCATGGTAGCTTCCAAGACCTTCTTCAGTCTCAACAAGCGTATTGCACACTCCACCAGTAATACACCAGTATTACCTGAGGGGGAGAAAGGTAAATATCACCTCGATCAAAAATACACACAAATTCACAGCTCAGAAAAGGGAGCATGCCAATGAGGTCATTACTCGGGTTGGTTGGTGTAAAGGGGTGTAAAGTACCTATAGGCACATAAACTGGGTACACTGGCCTAGCTCCCTGCTTAGCTCCCCGCAGACTTGATCTCAGTAGATTATTAAGGCAGAAGGTACAGTCAAAAGACCACTGCTGAAAAAAGATTGCTTTTTGTGGTACGGTTCACCTGCTTTTCCTTTGCTGGTTGAGTTTCCACACTTGGTATAAATTTCTTCATTGTACCACAGGGCAAATTAGCATCAGCAGCGAGTCATTGACTAAACCATCTGTCAGTCTCAGGCCTATCCATTTGCACACAAACAGGTTTCTGTCTTAAGCCAGACTCTTTGAGACACCATGAGGGATTTTT
This sequence comes from Callorhinchus milii, assembly GCF_018977255.1. Taxonomy (NCBI): domain Eukaryota; kingdom Metazoa; phylum Chordata; class Chondrichthyes; order Chimaeriformes; family Callorhinchidae; genus Callorhinchus; species Callorhinchus milii. The sequence continues at coordinate 10,252,701 of NW_024704762.1, forward strand.
CCCCACATGAAGTTAAGTCTTTCTACGATAAGAGTTGTTCATAATTTCTGAATTTTCTCAGCCACTACGATGGGATTCTCTTTCCTGATCTTCTCTGCGGCTTCAGTCTTGTAATCGTAAGGACAGTTGTGTTTGTCCGAGTACCGGTGAAGCCCACAGAAAAGGTTCCCACAGCGACAGTCGAATCCTGTTAAAATAATAAAAAGACGAGGATTGGGAAAGCTTTGCTTTGGAATATGATCAGCGAGTGAGTTGTCAAAATTAACACACATCCTTCAAAACCCTGCTCTCCACAACCATTCAAACATTCTGGGCATTGACACAGACACTACCCTAAATAGTGCACAAACAAAACTACACCCAATTTGAATGACTATGTTTTGCTTTAAAACAGGCTCTTTGTGGAAGGGCTAAAAAAAATCAGGACAAAATAATAATTGCATTTGATAATAATGCCTTATCACACTGTTAAGATGTCACAAAGCGTTTCACAGGATATATTGTAAAGTGGATTGACTGTATCTTGTGGGCAAAATGAAATCTTCATTAGAATCATCTTAGTGAATGCTAGAAATGCTCATACGTCTCTCGTCAAACATAGTTACCCAATCGTGGCCACACAGATTATTTTATAATGTATCCTCTAGAATAGCTAGCATGTTCCTTACCTGTCAGTCCCACCTTCTTCCTGCAGGTAAGGCATCTATTCTTTTTGGGTTTTGTTTTTTCTGGGACCTTGTCCTCACCTTCTGTGGAGCCTTCTGCAGTTTCCAAACTTTCTTCAGCTACGGACAGAAGAGATTGCAATGAATTCTAGTGGAAAGTTGTTACAAACCAGAGAAATTATTAAGGAGAATGATTTGGATTTCACATGAGAATAGTAGACAAACATCTTCAGAACAAATCCAATTCCCTGACACATCCACCCACCTAGTACATTGATATCTTTCTCGAGAGGATTTCCTGCACTTGAAGCCAATGTTTCTATTTCCAAGGAAGTCAACTAACCTGATGCAGTGGTAATTTCCACCTTCAGAGCACCCTCGCTCTCTGTGTTTGACTCATCTTGAGAAATGCTCATCGCAGTCATCTGTTGCGTCATAGGTGTACTAGGCAAAGGTGACAAGAAACCAAAAACTTTTATCAAACCAAATGGATGCACATACAGATCTGAAATAAGGAGGCTCAGGGTCCAGAAGCAAGAAGTTTTAAGCCATTGCATCACATTTTGCACTTTACTGTTTAAGACTGTATAGACCAACATTTTATTGGTGAACTCCAACAGTCAGTCAATATAAAAATGTTACTGAGCTGATAAGCTGTCAATGTGCCAGTTTTCTAACCAACTGGAATTCTGAAACTGAGATAGACAGATTGGGCCAGTTGGGCAGAGAACCTCAGAACATCTCCATTTAATGAGAGGGGAGGGGGAGAAAGGAGAGACACGGACAGAAGCAGTGATATTTTTATAGTAACCATATTGCCTATTTTCTCTATGCAAGTATGTAAGCCCTACTCAGGCCAAATGGCATTCATACCTGGTTTTGCCAGATGTTGTGCTGACAGAGGAATCAGCAGACATGTCAGGGTTTCCTTCCGTGCATTGAACAGGGATGGATTCTGTGCTTGAGCTGTTGCTGCTAGCTCCGCTGGCTGCTGGTGGGGAAAGAGCATTAATGAAGCTTCATTCAGCTCAAACAGCCAACACCAAAACACCAGCTGCTCATACTAATCCTTCATTGCAGCACCAAGAGCTTTCTACCTCAAAAAATCAGATTTAGGAATTAACACTGGGTGGATTGTCTTTCGCTCAGAGATGTGCTGCTTGTCTGAACTCCCATCATTCTCCAATTTATTTTCTTCATCAAAACCTACAGTAGTTCTTATGATTCAGTGGAAGTATTTAAGACAGATGTAACAAAAAGTATTTAATGTGCACTAAAGAGGGGCGACAATTGCCACATGTACATCTTGTTCTCGTTCTTGTGGGGGTGAAACTGCTCCACATAACACAGCTCAGCTACAATAAGGAACACGAGCGAATCGGGGGCCTCTTGTACTGCAATCTTGACAGTGATGGCAGCATGATCAGTGGTTCCCAATCAGATCCACTTACCCCAGTGGTTGGCCTTACCAAGGGTTGGATGGGATACTAGCGAGAGGTGAAACGTCTTGACTGTTCGGTTCCGGACTGCAATCCGCCATTTGGAAACACCAGATGCAGTCAGTCTATCGATGTGTTCAGCTGAATGCCATGGTTAATTTTCTTCCTGTCCACCATTTTTAATCATTAGTTTTCCAATCTTAATTGATTTACTGTACTGGCGCTTGTCCTTTATGGTTCCTTGACTGAATTTGACCTGGATTCAGTTCCTGCCAGTTACTCATTTCTCTTTTCCCCTCCATCACTTTACTGTTTTGTGAGTTAAATTTGACTTTTAATCTTTCACGGTACTCCTCGTCTCCTTTTGATTCACCGCCAAACTCCCACAGTGCATACAGAGCAGTCTGACCGGCCAAAATATTTTGGAAGGAATAGTTTTCCCCTCTCTCTAAAGTTGGATGGTTTTTTGCAAGTCTGTGCCCCCAGAAACCTGTGAAAAGTTATTTTCCTTTCCTATTCAGAACCCAGGCTTGCCTCCTCCAAAATGAACAGTGCACATGTTGAAACGTGCCCACCCGCCCATTGTTCAGTTGGCCACTTTGAGCACATGGAGCTCACACGTGCACATCAAATTATGTCCTGCACCAACAACCGATGGAGAAATGGACTGCGGCTCACCAATTGGGAACCGCTGTACTAGATAATACATGACAATCATAAACTACTTTTGTAAAAAAAATAAAGTAAACATCTCACACAAATATTTGGACAAAATAGTGAAAGTTATGACTTTTATGCAGCAAAATTTCTGTGCATCAATAATAAGGAAGATTGATCATTGTCTTAGCTCCTGCTACCTGAACCACCTCCCACTTGTTACTCACATCAAACCTTAATCGGGCAATTGCAATATTCACCAATTCCCCTCCATCATATTTTTCCCACACAATATACAGTCAATTCGCTTTACAGTATATTGTGAAGTGCTTTGAGACGTCTTGAAGACGTAATAAGGCGCTATATCAAATAAGAATTATTATTATCATGGCCAATAAAGTGATATTCTACCGCACAATAGGTTAATACAAGTTTGTCAAATTTCAGTACATCTTCTGAAATTTGATCATGCAAGCAGCAGAAAGCATCCCAGGCGTCTACTCAGCAATAGTGAGCTTTCAAAATTAATATGGATTCTATAATGCAAACATCTCAAATAATTTTTTTTTACTGGTGAAACCCTTTATTGCTGGATCATGAGAATAGAACAAGGAATGAGATCCTTTAGAAAGTGACTTTTTTAAATAAAAAAAGTGGGTTAGAGATTTGCAATATGAGCATGATGGATTCCAGGTCAATTCAGTGTTAGGGTTGCTTTATACAACGTCTCCGTGGAAGCAAGCGGACAAGCGGATCATTTTAAATCTTGCACCATTTAAAAAGGACACACGATTGATCTCTGGACTATAAATGAGAAGACAGTACAAAATTAAAACTAGGATGTTTTAGCAAACACAGAAGACCAATTTGTACAAGAACTGCAGCACTTTTATAAGACGCAAGCAATAGTTTACCAAAAGGCAAAGGAGCAGTTATTGTCCAGCATTTTACTTGCACAGGCAGATTCAATAACTCTTCTAAGAAACTGCTCCAAAAGTTGCGACCATTAAAATCACACAGAGTGCTCCACTTAATGCCAGTAGCAATTTTTTTCTTTAGGAAAAACAATGTGATTTAATCTAAATTTTAATTTGCCCACAAAATACAGTCAATTAAACTTTACAGTATATTCTGGGATGCAATTTGAGACATCTCGAAGACCTGATAAGGTGCTATCAAATGCAAGGAATAATATTATTGTATTAATATAAAATTCTTAACTAGGGAAATTAAGTAGCATGGTGCAACATGCTCGACCGCAATCTTTTGGCCAAATTTCAACAGAGGAAATTTAATTTTCCAAAAAGCAGCTTTCCAAGAGCTTATTGAATACGAGTTGAATGCAGTTAGTGCAATTAACTGTTTTCAACCTCCGCTTCTGGCTGCCAAATTGTCACCCATTAAATAGAACACGTTCATTAATTCATTCACGCTGTCATTTCAGCAAGATTCAACAGTGTTGAGGTGACGCAGAATAATACATTTCTTTTGTTGTAATGCATTTCCCTCCAAAAAAAAAAGACACTTAACAGAACACTGAGGTTCCAGATCCCACATTGGTAGAAGTTTCTGGTTTATGCACTGTACAAAGATCCCAAGTTACCTGGTGGGCTGATCCTGCCGCTGTTCTGCTGTCTCTGCAGATACTCTTTGTAGCAGACGGAGCACATGCCATTGGTTCGTGGGTTGCCGTAGAAGCCACATCCTGTGGTACACAGCATGGGCACCTGGGATGGATTAGTCTCCTGGGCCATCCTGTTTTGCATGTAGCTTCCTCTGCACGCCCTGAAATATAGACCGTACAGATTAGAATACATTCATTAGAATACACTAGAATATGTACAATTCCTGGACACTGTTACCAGGGCTCACACTGGAGTGTTCCCTGCAGCTTCTACGAAGGCTCTAACCACACACCCCCCACAAAAAAAGTTCATTAGATCTCCAAAAGTCAGCTATCCAGTGTCAGAACAGCCTCACTCGGCCAAAATGGCCTCCTCCTGTTTGTATGAAACCAGGTTACCAATTCCCATCAGGAAACATTGGTGAATCCTATGCTCTTTCAAGAGGTCCACCAGTGGGACATTCAAGGGAAATTGTAGCACTTAACACAACGCAACTAATTAAGCCTCCCATTAATCTCTGCAATTCCATTGCAACAAAATCACCATGAAAACAGCTTGAAATACAATTAAATTAGCTTTTACATGAAATACATTAGATTATTAGTTCCAACAAGATAATAATGCAAAATTCTGGCATTATTTCACTCATGATTTGTAACCTCTTAACCTCCTATTCGGCTGAAGTACAGGCAGCTTCCCATCTGGGTTTAATGGATGGTCACTGCATGCTTCTGTACAGAAACATACCAGGAAGATTGGCCTCGGCATCCCCGGGCTGGGGATCCCGATCCAACAACCAACCGATGCTGGAAGGACATAGGAATTTCAAAGGTGAAAACTCTCAGCTGCAATGGGTATCAGTGCTGAATAACCTCCAAAATTCACCATCTTAAGTTCTGGGAGGGTCGTGCAAGCCGACATAGGATTAATTTGAGCAAGTTTGATGCTGTAAGCACCTCCACCAGTTGGGTATGTACTGTATTATAAACAATTCGGACGAAGCAAGAGGTCCTTGATCGTCTGTGTTTGGGGTGGGTAATTTACAGCTGCAGACAACCCTACAATGGTAGTGACTGAGCAGCACTAGTTGATCTAGGAACGTGCCCCAAACTCAATGCAATAACACACTAACATTAAGTAATAACAATGGATCTAGCAATAGAATTAACCTTAACCACATTACAAAGAAATTTTCCCACAAACGCCGTGGGACATGCTGAACATCAAGTGTTATGTTGGGTCAAATTGATTATTCTGGTAGCTGAATGAGCTGTAGATATTGAAATCTATTAAAATCTACGAATGGTGTGGCATTGTCATTAAACAAAGCATTATTGTTGCACGGCTTTTAAAAGACAAGCATGCCATCACTAGTCCCTTCTCCACGGCTTCTCATTGTATTCACCTCTCTCCTCATTTGCCAGCACATATAAACTTGGGCCTTGACCCTTCACTTGAACTCAGGTTTAGCAGTTTCATTTGAAAAAAAAGAATTCTGGCAGTAAATTGAGCTCAAGTGTCATCCTTGGAACAAGTAAAACCTAATGCTGTTCTCTCTACATTGCACTCGACAACAAAACGTTGATTGAGTGTCTGTGTGTGCGCGCGAGAGAGAGAGAGAGAGAGAGTGCGTGCGCCGGGGATGTCGATAAAGTGATATTTGGACATCCAAATATTTTCCTGCAATTTATTTTAGTACCCCCGCGAGTCCACAAAATAATGCCTGTAAAAAGAGGTTCCCAAACGCAATTTGGTAGAAGCTAAATGTTATTTTCCAAATGCTGCGTAATCTTCCCCCAAATGCCTCTCAACTGGGACGCACCTCAAACTGGCAGGAACACCACAATCCCATCCTTAATTTGATACACAGTGCAACAAAGCCACTTTTATGCGTATGCACATACCGAGGCGCAACACACAGAACCAATAGAGTGCAGAACAGCAGCTGGCAACGTAAGAACCGTTGGGAAAAGGGACTCGCTGTTCTTTTAACACGGTTGTGGGAGTGAGCCTTGGCTTGGCAGCGAGGCAGGCTGTGGTGAATTCAGACCATCGCACTCCCACTAGCTCAGTGATAAAAGCAAGACGGGTTCCTGTACAACCGAAGGAACTTTTGAGCACTCTCCAACTCGAGGAAATAAGTCAGAGTGAAAACACTTAATGTAAAGGGAGAGGAGGGCGAGATACATCTACCAGATGTATTTCAGTTACTATGCGCTTTCTTTTTCTTAGAAAAAATAAACCAATGTCAGTGGCTGGATATGTAAATACTAATTTGAATCTAAGATGGTGGAAATAACTAGCAGCCGTATACAGCATCCTTCATGTTAGGCAATGTCTCAGAGCACTTTACAAGGACATGATTGGATCCCGAGGAAGTGAGGAGGCGGTGTGGTGGCCAAAGGCACGTTTGAAGTACATCTACACTAGGTTTAAAGGTTCCGAGTTTAAGCAACACTAACCAAATTCACAGCTAACATAAGTGCAGACATCAAGCTGCCAGAATCACTCAGAAAAGCCACAAAGCCGATTGCTGTCAGAAAAGGAAAATAAAACTTGCAGTTTTCCAAGGCCATTGTTCGACACATTGTTGGGAGAGAAGGAGCTGGGCTCTGGACCCAGGCCACATTACTTCTAGTTCTGGGTAGCAAGTCACTATCAGTAGCTTTACAAAAATGTCAAGATAAGAGATGAATAAAATGCCAAACTTCATTTCACAATTGTAATCAAACATATGGTGCCCTTCACACGGGGTAAAATAATAATAATAGTGGTGGAGCTCAACGCTGAGCTAGGAGTGGTGATCGTAGGCATGCCCGAAGAGGAAGGTCTTCTGGCGTGATCTGAAAAGGGGGAACGAGGGAACAAGGTGGAGGGATTAAGGGAGAGAGAGTCCTGGACCACAGATCTTTTAACAGCTGAAATGTTGTGAGGATAGGAGGATAATAGAAATTACAATAATAATGGTCCTTTGGAACTGCATCCCAACTGCTAGAAAGTGCACATTTAGAGACTTCAATCAGGTACTGATTCAGGTTACCAGTAATAACTTGTAACTGTCAAAAGGTACAACAGTCAAGCAAAAGGGTAAAACATAAAATAACAAATTATTCAAGGTTTTGGAGAACCAATAGCTCAGCAAGTTGGAAAATACTTTGAACAAATGAAGAACAAATCAGATGAGCAGTTTGATCTAAAATTCAAAAAGCTTCTTCTTGTTAGCAACAAATAAGTTAGTGTTTAATAATTAAATAGATTTCCCACAGTCTCAAACTTCAAAGCTTTGAATATATAATATGCCAAAGGGAACCTGGGCCAAGCTGGAGAAGCACAAACGAGTTACAGGAACAAAAATGAACTCAACATACCTGCATAAAGTTACAGTAACTTTGCTCCATTAGAAGCTTACTCAAGGAGTTACTAAACAAATTTTCTTGATCTACAATACTTATACAAAAACATCAAAGGTTTACTATGATTAGCTCTGAAAGGGTTTGCAGAATATGGTCTCTACACACAATTAGTGTATGCAAACCTTCTTCCAAATTCACTTTGAAAGGATGCAAATATCAGAACAGCTTTGTGTAGACACTGAGACAACAATCTAAGACTTTATCAGAAAGATACTGAACATTTTTTAAGTAGATCCCCTCACCCAAAAAAGTACAGTACTCTACCAAGCCAGGTGGACATCATACACCCAACTGTAAGCACCCAGCGACTTCATTCTCCTGGTGTGAAAGGCGCTACCAAAGTAATTTTGTTGTTATAAATCCATTACAACCCAACATCATGTGAACATTATATATATATAGTCAATTCACTTTACAGTATATTCTGTGAAGCGCTTTGGGACGTCCTCCCGACGTGAAAAGCGCTATATCAAATGCAAGGATTATTATTATTATTATTATAAAACACTGAACGAGTGAGCCATTTCAGGGCATCCAATTTGTTCCAGCACCACACATTACCTACTCCATTGTGAATTCTATCCTACCCATTTTTTCCCCTATAGGAAAGATAGCAGACACTTCAGACGACCAACAATAAACCAAGTAAAAGTTACAAACCAAATAAAAGTCCATCCCTTAACCGCCTTCTCACCACAGGGAACTTACACATCACTCAACTACATTAGAAACCAAAGTGCCCCAATGTGCATTGGTCCTCTCGATCTTCAGAGGAACAGAGGAAGCTCTAATGCCAATCCCAAACCTCCATCTTTTTTTAAAAAAAAAAGAAAAAGGAATTAATCAGCCACTTTGTCAGTAATTTGTTGCATATCAGTTTACTCGCAAGAATATATCAAACCGATGGAGTCCAAGTTCACAATTCTCTCTCAACCCTCGCCCCAACACACAAGAAAAAGCAAGTTAACTGTGTCCGATGAACCACAAGCGCGCGGAACAAAGTTTCCAACCCCAATCCAGCAGAGGCCAGTTATGCTAAAGCCAAGCCAGACAACTCCCTGACGGACGTACATCTGCCCAATGCTCCGTGCCCCGTTGACTTTTACAGTCACTACAGTAGTTTTAAGCCAAAGACACCAATGGCCCTGACGTACTCCAAGTAGGTCTGTAAGTGTAGCCACAGACCAGGCTCTACTGGGAAGACCACACAGTTAATCTGCTGAATATTAATAACAATCCCGTAACCTATCCTTACAGTTGAACAGCTCCAGATGAAAACAACGGGAGGGGAGGCCGGGGATAACAGACGCGGAGGGCTTGAGGCCTGGCGGGGAACAAAGAACAAGGAATCACCATTAAATGTCCAGAAAATGTCGTTCAGCCCCAGGAACCAGCAGCGCCCTGACTGACAGGGGGAACGGTCCAATCAGGTGCCAGGCGGCCGCTGGTCCTGTCCAATCAACCGTGCGGAGAGGGGCGGGTCTTCCTTGTGACCCCTCCTCCCCCCCCCCGCGCGCTCTAATCTCCCCAGCCAGTCCCAACCGGTCTGAGCTAATCCCCCGCCTGCCCCGCACCCGCACCACTCCAGCCCGAGGCTTCAGCGGCCTTCGACCGCCACGGTAATACGAGCGCGGGGGGGGGGGGGGGAGGCTGGGGAATGGGTAACAAGAGCGATCCGCCGACACGATGCCGAGGGCGCGGGACCGCGGGGGGGGGGGGAGTTTTCGCTCCGGCTCTCGGCGAAAACAAAACAACAACAAACAAAAAAAAACACCCGAATCTCTTCATACGACCATGATGGGAGGCGAACGGGGAGTCATGGCGGCCAGCGAGCCGGACCCGGACCCAGCTCCAGCTTATTAACCTTGAACACGAAACGTGAGTTGAGGAATATAAATGTATATATATATATATATAATCAATAAATATATAATTTTCCCTATTCGCTTGCTGTGTGAGGGGAAAGTCTGTGTGTGTGTGTGTGGGGAGGGGGGGGGGTGAAACACACACAAAATGGCGGGTGTGCGGCTACCTGGGTTTATGTGAGAGCCCCCCGGCCGGCGGCTCCTCTCCCGCTCGCCTCCCCGCTGCCGACTGGCCTCGGCGCCGCGGTGCCCCCGCTTTTGACAAAGGAGGTCGCGACGTCATGGGCTCGTGACGTCACGCGCACATGGCCCTCTGCCGCCGTCGACGACGTGATTTGGCGGCTCTGCCTGCAGGTGACGTCAAGGGGACGGTCAGTCAGTCAGTCAGTCCCAAGAGGACGTCGACGCGGCTCGTGACGTCACGTTCTACCTGTGGCTCGGTCCCTTGCGCTCCTGCCTCCGGCTCAGGAGGCTGTGGGTCCTAACACAACTTTGGTTCAAAACCCGCCCCCACCCTCCTCACCACCACACCCATCACGGGGAGGGTGTGCACGTTTGCCCACATAACATAACCGGCGAATCGATCATATTTCTTGCATTTGATATCGCGCCCTTATCGCATCTTCAAGACGTCTCAAAGCGCTTCCGCACCCTGTGAAGTGAATTGACTGTATATTTTGGTGGGCGAAACACGGCAGCCGATTGCGCCCCGTCGTGGGTTGAATGACCAATTTTTTTTTCTTTTCTCACGACATGGTGAGACGCTGCACCAACGCAAGGATTATTATTATTATTATTATTATTCGCCCGCAAATATACGGTCAATTCACTTTGCAGTCTACTCTGTGAAGCGCTTTGAGACGTGGAGAAGGCGTGAAAAGCGCGATATCAAATGCAAGGATTATTATTATTATCATCATCATAAATAATTGTTACGCGTCGGAAGCAACCGATCCCAGGTCACCGTGATCGGATTATTAAAACGACGGCACCTCCGACGAGGCGACTCTCCCCCCAGCCACAGAAGGCCGACACGTTGACTCGCTTTCCTCTCTCCATAGTCAGGACCCGCTGAGCGACACCACCCGTGGCCGGTTCGAGGCGCTAAAGAACGAACGGACCCCACTAAAGTAACGACGATAACAACTGACCCCAACGTGCAGTGGCGTGCAAGGCGTTTTGTGATCTCGTGGATGTTGTCCTGAATGCGGAAGGCACGAAGAGGAACAACGTTCCTGACTGGATCAGGATCTGTCCATCAACGTGAATCTGGTCCCCCGTGGAGCGTGACCGGTAATGCACGAAGGTTAACAGGAGAGGGCGCTGTGCATCGTCGTTCAGCTGACGAGGGGAAGGAGAACATATGGGTGTTGGCCAAAGGCAGGACCACAGAGACACCTTCCGAAGGTGGGGAGAGAAGGAACGTGGTGAGGGGACTTTGGGGAAAGATGTCCAGAGCGCGGGTGTGTGCTGGGGTAATCTAGCGACGGGTGTATTGCTTGTTAAGTCAGTTCAAACAATGACTGGAACAGTTTCGTACTTGCCTAATCCTGGACGTTGCTCGCGGCGGTGAATTGACTAACGTGGGAGAACGGCGGACAGGGCTGCAGTTGCGGCTGTGCGCTAAATGTTTGCGCACAATTCCTGCCATTGTGAGCATGGGGTGAAGCACGCAATGTCTGTGGAAGAGATTACATGTGTATGAAAAGTGTTACAGAATCTCTTATTCAAACAACACAATTTTCTATTTATTCCGAAAGTCTGGCTGTCTGGCGTGAACTCAAGCAGTGTTGGCCAACAATTCTTCAGATAAAATAGGTCACTCACTTTGTGCCTGTTTGTTTGGCCTTGTTCTGAGTACACTGACTGCCGTATTTGCCCATTGAATAAAAGGCTGTTCCCTGTGAAGCGCTTTGAGAAGTTTATAAGGAAACATAGAAACATAACAGTGCGGAAGGAGACCATTCAGCCCATCAAGCCTGCACCGGCTCTCTGAGCAAGGAGATCAATTCAGTCCCACAGATCTGCCTTATCCCTTTCCCCTTCACACCTTTCTTTTTCACTTACACATCCACTTCCCTCTTGAAAGCCACAATGGATTCCACCTCCACCTCCTTACTCGGGTTAAACAATGGAAAGTGAGGATTATAATTATTATTATTAAGGTTAATCAGAGAGGGATATGCAGCCAGCGGACCTGTGTAAGTTAAAAAGAAGCCTTTTTATGTGAAGATATTACACAGTCTCACCTGCTGGAGCCGATTTGCCTTGTTGGCCTTGGTTCCCTGACGATTCTCTTGTAGGTGAGCCAGTCAGTGAGTGAGACATTGACCCCAACAGTGGCATTCCTCTCAGCCGTAACCAGTGCATCTCCCAATACTGCCACTGTGAGGTGCTTTTGGCTTTATAACAGGAGACTGACTGTTTACAGAGCCTTTGTTATCCTCTTACAGGGCAAAGTGGATTGGACAGATTGGCTATGATGGCCAGCAGCAGGAACTGAGGCAGAAGAGTAGGAGAAATGTTAACGTATGAATTCTAACCTGCTTCCATTTCTCTCTTTATTGAACTGGTGAAAATGTTGATGCCAGTTTATCGTCAGTGGCCAGGTATCAGCCTAGCTCCCTCAGTCGCTCTCTGGCCTATTTAAAAGTGCGTGCGAGAGCTATGCGTACAGTATAATAATCTTGAGCTTTAGACCGGATAGAACTTTAGGCCTCTGTGGGGGTTAACATGTACCTGTTTGTAACTGTTACAGCACATGGAAGGAGTTGTCCAAAAACCAAACCGGTGAATTTAAGGGTTAAAGAAGGGGCGATGATGGAGAGACTGAGGGCAGAGGCGTGACACCACGTCAGCCGTTGTCACAGGTACTGATCAGAACCGAAACCATCTCTCACTGTAACAGAGCCTCTGCCACACGTACATACTCAAGACTGTCTGGGCTGATAAACCGTAACCTTACCCATAGCCGCTCACCCACATCAACAGCTTTGGTTATCTCGTGTAAGCAGCAGCAGATACAGATGGTGCTGCATGTCATGCGACCCCATTGGTCCGAGGTTCTTATGTAGCTTGTGTTTGGTTCCACACATGGTCAAAGACACAGAGAGACCGCACTCACTCTGACACGTCTTTAGTCATGTTGCACACTGGCCTGAGGGACTCTCCCCCTCCCACTCCCCACCCTTCCCCCCTCCCTCTCCGCAGCCTCCCCTTGCCATTCCTAATCCCTGACTGTTCAGCACCTTGGGATGTTCTCCCGACGTTGAAAGGTGCTTCACAAATGTAATTTTGTATTGTATTCAGCTCCTCGAGCCTGTTCCGGCATTCAATTAGACCATGGCTGGTCTGTACCTCAACTCCAATTATAGACTGCTCGGTAAACAGAGGCATGTGGAGTAAGGAAACTTGCCCAACGTTTCGCTCTGCCCGGGAATCGAACCCAGGTCCTCTTGCTTGCGAGGCGAGTGCTCTAACCACTGAGCTCCAGGATTCCATGCTTGAAGAGGTGCAGAAAAAAACTCAACTTCCAAATCAGGTCTGGATTCTTTGAAGAATTTTTCACAAATCTGTAGAATCTTACATCTCAAAGCACGAATGGCGTGATGGGTGGAGAGTGGGCGGGTGGGTCTATCATGAGTAAAAACTACCTCTGCAAAAGCTGTGAGTTTCCTGCAGCTCTGTTATACCACCAGGAAATAGCACAAGGAATGACGTATCGTCTTAATGGGTTCTTTTCTCTCTTAATCAAAGCAAAACCGTAAGATAGAAAAGATGAAAGATAAGGTCCATCTCGCTCTCTCTCTCTCTTTCCCCTGTTTTATCGATTTGTCTGACTCATATTTTGAGATTTAGATTCAACAAACTGACATTTCTCTGACCTTTGCGAGAAGATGAACAGGATGTCTATGTACCTGGTGACTGCGCTCAGTGACTTGGGCAGACAGTGCTGTATGTAGGATGCCAGTTCTCTTTGTGTTTGTCAGCGTTGGCATTGTGGGAAGCCTACTCCTCTCCCTTCTTCACTCCTCTCAAACAGGACTCAATGCTCAATGGGTTGGCTTTCTAATCATAATAATCCTTGCATTTGACATAGCACCTTATCATGGCTTCTAGGGTGACTTAAAAGACTTTGACAAGAATTTCAGGTTCCAGTCTTTCGCAAGAATATCCAGTAAATTCCTCTCAACCAGTACAATCTTTCAACAGGCTCTTCTGTCAGGGATGTGTCTTTCCATTGGTTACAAGTTTCCCCCAAAACTTGGTCACTGGGGGATTTGGGAAACTTGATGTTTAAGTGAGGCATTAACAGATGATGAGCTTTGGTGAAGGACACGTTGGGGTACAGTTTGAGGTGTTTCATTACTGCTTGTGCTTATTAACAAGGAACCTGTTCTTACGACAAAGTGTGGTGACTGAGTATTTTGTAGGCAAAGGCGGTAACCAATTTGTGTACAGGATTGTCCCACAAACAGCCCAAGAAGTGACTCAACAATTTACCAGGAGGAACTGCCTTCTCTTTTCCAATAGGGCCTCGGGATCTTTAATGGGTGTGTATATGCCACAAAGTGCCCCGACTTTGACAAGGCACGAAAAATAACAATCGTGTCGAAACCTTTCAAAGAATTTATGGAAACCAGGTGCAACTACTTTCTGTATTCCCTTTTTCTCTCCTGTCTTATATATTTGATGAGTCAGTTTCTTTCCTCGTTAATTCTTTGATGCATTAGGAGATACCAGAACCCAACAAAATAGAAACAGAAATGTACGTTTGACATCTTCTTTTACATCTGTTCAATTTCATTAAGAAAATATGGTCTTTTGTGAAGCAGCCGCTAATAAATACGTTCCTTTTGATTCCACTTGAGGGGGGGAGGACTGGCTTAGCTTCTCCTCACTGACTCAGCCATTATATAATTTAATTGTGATTATTGGCCTCGATGCAGTGAATAACATGTGTTATCAGGTGTTTTGTACTGAAAGAAAACTCTGTATAATTAGCTTTGAGTGTCAGAAAACCTATTCAGCTTTCCCCAAACTCGCAGGCTATTCTCTCCTATAATACTTGGGGGAGAGGAGGGGGGGGGGGGGCAAACATTTTCTGATTTCTTTTAGAAAACAGGAACAATATGAAATGAAATTGGAAAAGTCCACAGAATACATGCTCTGATTATTAGCTTCTCTCCAAAGAATCCACAAAAACAGACAATAATGAGCTTTATGGAGCATTGCCATTGACAGCCACCTGCATTAAAGGCCACCTCGGGCAAAGAAGAACTTGCATTAATATACGGTATAGTGCCCTTGTATTTGGGTAAAGATCCTACAGTAAGTAGTGTGATAGCTTGATGGGTTATGTCACAAAGAGTTGAAATATCCCAATAGACTCCGTGACCAAAACCACCCTCTTTTAGCCGGCGAGCTTTTCTTTCCAATAGCGCTGCAGGATCTTTAACATCAACCTGAACAGGCAGAGGGCCTCGATTTAATGTCTTATCTGAAGTATGGCACCTCCGACAATGCAGTGCTCCCCCCCACACTGTCTCAGCCTAGGCTTAAATGATGTGAGTTCAAAGTCTTGACGTGGGGCTTGAACCCACAAACTTTGACTCAGAGGCCTGGCTGACAGATACATTTTGATCTCCTGCACATCAAGTGGAAGGATTATTATTCACCTGTCCCAATGATATTGGTGAAGACAGATGAATGCTTTTCCTCGTGCCATCGGAATGAATGTTTCCCTGGGAGCTGAGAGCTGCGGCAGACACACTGCCTGAGGCACTTGTGTTTGTGTTTAGTTTGATGTTTGCCTGAAATATGCTGATTTGGGGTCAGTGACTTGGAAATGATGGTGAGTTGGTTACAATCGAACGTGAGGTAGAATCCTACAGTAGCTTCATGTGAGGACAGTTTTGTGCCTTTGGTTCATGAGCAACTGGGAGCTGGTTTGGGAAAGCCCACACACTCTGCGGAGCCTGGAATTCCACCTAGTCTCAGCCCGTGGACCGTTTTTGTTTTTAAATGTAAGATACAGTACCTAGCATGGTACAAAATCCAAACTTAATGTGGAAATTATTTTTTTAAAAAGTCCCGCAGGATAAAATGACTACTGAGTCCTGGAGAACACAATGCACAATGCAGACCACCCAGCTGGAAATGCAAATAGGCTCAACATGCAAACAAAGAGATTGTATGTCAGGAGCTGATAGTGTAGAGCAGGACTGGGGTGGACTGGGGTACAGCACTGGGAAGGAGTAGGTCTACGGATAAGGTGTTAAATCCGAGCTTCCATCTACGTGTGTTAAATTTTCCAATGGAAAAGAGAAGGGGGAGCTCTGTCTCCTGGTATTCTCCTGGCGAAGAATCCTCCAGATTAATACTGTAGTTTATCCTTTTCACGACTGTTTGTGAATTGTAGCTGTACTGTGCGCATTTGCCTACAAAATGCAGTCACTACACTTGGCATTGATTCCCTGTGAAGTGCATCAGGCCATTGGCACGGCAGCCATCACCAGGAGGTTTGTAGCTGTGCGGGCCATGGTTGGTTCTGTGTGTGTGTGAAGCTTTGCCCCATTACCTGCACGTCTGTCTGTCTGTCTGTCTGTAAACTGTTTCCTTCATCCTTAAATCCTCCACTGATTATGAATCTACCGCACACTCCTATTAAAATCACACATTATACCGACAGACGAAAGGACCCCATCACTTCAAAGTACGTCTCAAACAGACTGTAAATATTTATATATATATCATTATAATATTTACTACGAGTGACTACTCAGTATTAATATTGTAATTTATTTAAATGAGAGACTAAGGACTCTTTTTGACCCTAGAGAATCGGAAAACAAACCTTGTGAATTTTAATGTACGGTTGAGGTTCAGACGAGCTAAAATGTAGGGGGCGAAATGACTGAGCTATTTTGGTGTAATATAATAATAATATAATAATTACTATCCTTGCATCTGACATAGCGCCTTATGACATCTTTGAGATGTCTGAAAGCGCTTCACAGAATATATTGTAAAGTGAATTGACTGTATGCTTTGTGGGACACTGCAATTGGCTGCCCACAAAATTCACAGTCAATTCACTTCATAGTATATCATTTGAAGCGCTTTGAGATGTCTCAATATCATGATAAAGCGCTATATTAAAAGGAAGGATTATTATTATTAATATCAGTCAGAAAGGATGGTGGATTTGAGAGGCTGTGAGAACATTGATGTGTTTACTAAACTTGACGCACAAAGAACGGGAGGAGATGAGAGAACATTCGGTCACATTGGGACGTTTCTTTCAGACTCTCTTTGTGGTTCACTGATGCTTTTTAGCCTTGATTATGCTCAGCAAATAATTAATGAGCAAATAGTGCTGGACGTTTCAGATTAGCGGTCACGCCTGACCAAGCAGACTCTACTCCAGGCTTCACCCTCGTCGCTGCTGCTCTTTGAAGAGAGATCACCAGTGATGCGCTCAAATCGCTTTGACTGCCCCACAGGAGAGAGGAAGGCAGCTGATGGTTTATTTAACACGGCTTCAAATCAAAACCCCCACCGTACTCCACCAGTTTGTTAAAGGCAGATGTTTGATTGCGCTTTGCAACAAATACATTTTTTTGCACAACCTTTTAATCAGCAAAAAAGACTAGTATTGACTGATCGGAGAGTGCAGCGTGGGCTATTGAGCACAGCAATGTTTATATATATATATCTCATTGGTGGTATTTATGGTAGGGTTTCTGCAGTCTCAGTGGCTTTGCTGTGCTCGTCTCTGCAATGACCGAGTGTGTAACCAGGTAGTGAACATTGCAACACTGACCAGCCAGGCCTGAGGAAGCTGAGAAGCTCTCAGTATAAATGCCTCTCTGTTTATCCTGTCCCATTCTGTGTTTCCTTCTGATCTCTTGTCTCAAACGTACAGGTTAATGTTCTGTCAGCCTGGCTCAGTCGCTCGCGCTCCCACCTCTGGGTCAGAAGGCTGTGGGTTGAAGCACTGTAACAGCACGAGGTGGAGTCGTGCAGTTGTTAAGAACATCAGAATGTAGGCAGAGGAAAGGCCAATTCAGCTGCTCACATCACTCTTTATCCTTCTCGGGCTTTTATAAGAATTTTTAAATATTTTTTATCTCCATCCAAACCTGTGCTCATCACTGAACTACACATTGATCCAAATCCCTGATGATTCTTCCAATCAGACCAGTATTTCCTGCAGAAGGTGTGGAGCTTATTTCACAAGTCAGCAACTCCAGATGGGAAACTTATTTGTAGTTGATCGCAGCAGCCAGTTTGCGAACAGTAATGTCCCAAACAGCCATGAAGCGAATGAATGAACGATTTTATCTGCAGGATTGTTGGCCAGGACACTGGGTGAGAGAGAATCTCCATTCTCTTGTCAAGCCGTGTCACGGGATCTTTAACGTTTAAACTGAACGGGCACAGGGAGGAGAGCTCGGAGTTTAACGTCTCATCTGAAGGACGGTGCCTCCACCATTGCGGAGGAGGCTTCCCCCCAACACTGTGCTGGGAGGGACTAATGTCTTCAGTACTATTGTGGGAGCTGGTTGTGCCCACTGGCTGGCAAGCTGTGTGTGGGAGTGCCCACATCGCGGGGATCTCTGGCTGGCACATACATTTATCGTTCTGGGTTATCAATCGCAGCCCAGATGAGAAGTCATTTTGGCCTTAACAGGAGCACATGACTGACAGCAAAGTCAGCCTGAGTTGTCAGATCCAATCACTTCCACTCCAACACGTCAACATTTTCACTGTTGTTGATTTCCCCCTTTGCTCAGTGCAGTATGTAGGTCAGGGCGCAGACAGAGAACCCGTCACTGAGGCTCCATGTGGTAACGTCCGGCTCTCATTACACCCCAGTGTCTAGGTGCCGCGGGTTGTTTCAGGGTCGTGAAAGGAAAATAAACCCCGGCTCCAAGTGTGGGGTCTGAGCACGGACATCGTTTGTGGGATACGGCTGTTTGTGGGCAATTAATTCACTGCTGCGTTTCGCCCGCAAAATACACAGTCAATTCACTTTACGGTCTATTCTGCGAAGCGCTTTGAGTAGCCTCAAAGATGTGATGAGGTGCTCTATCGACTGAAAGGATTATATATCTATTATATATAATAATAATTATTATTGTCTATATTATATATTACTTCCTCACCTCGTGCCAATTTCAGTTGAAATGTTCTTTCATTTTCTGTCAAGAAAAAATAATCGCACCGAAACATTTTAATCCTCTGGGTGTTTTTTTTAATGAGGTTGGTCACAGCATTCCCAGAGTGGATTCCTTCCCACCTACCCCACTCCTGCTAGAGTATATCCCCCTCACAGAACCGGACGATTGACATTTCTTCTCTAGGAGGTTAAGATTTGTGCAAAACATTCTTAAAACTCCAGCCTTATCCTAATCTGAAAGTTGGATGGATTTCCTCAGGTCTTTCAAGGAAAAATGCTTCCAATTCACAACGTGAAACATCCAAGATCGAGTTGAAGATTTTTTTGGCTCAATTCTTAAAGGATAAAGAGCTTCTTAAGACCCAGTAGTTGAGACTCGATATGAACCAGAGTGGTCCATTGGGTCTGGTGATGGCAGGCGTTGGAGAGAGACAAACAGAAGGGGGGGAGAGAGAGAGAGAGAGAGGATAGTGAATGTACGTAAACTCTTAGCTCCACTCCTGTTGCTGAACTACACAAGAGCTTGGGATTACGTTGCGATAATACGAGCAGCTTGAATAGAGAAAGGTCCAGGAACAGGTTGAGAAATCTATACTTCACTCCTTTTCCCTCTGCTAAACCCTCCACTTCATCTCACACCACCATCCGATTAATTACATTGGATCAGCAGCTGGACTATGTGGCCATCTGCTTCCACTTTGTTGCCATAGGAGCATCAATTCCAAATAATGATCATATCAAGACTTTTTATAATACATCTCAATCTGCCCAAAATAGATACAGCCCACAAAATAGACAGTCACTCCACTTTACGGTATATTCTGTGAAGCGCTTTGAGACGTCTTGAAGACGTGATTAGGCGCTGTATCAAATGCCAGGATTATTATAATCTAAGGTGAACACCATGGATTGTGTACGATATGCCACAGCTCGGTGCCGCCAGTGGCTTTGTGATCGGGAATCTCTGAGCTCGAGTTTGGTGGACTTTAGTGAAAGAGACTATGTGCTGACACTGCTCTTCTCTAGAATACTCTCCCTCTATCCCCAACCTGCTCCTCCTTCCCCGTCTCCAGGTTTGGGGCCGAGGATCAGTTGGCCATTTAACTGAGTTGGAGGTAAATGTTTTTGTTGTTTCGCTCTTTGCACTGAGCAGTCTCCCTGCACACCCCCTCCCTCCTCCCACTCCCCCTCCTATCTCTTAAGCGAAGATTTACATTTCAGTCTTGCCTCGCTACACAAATTAGTCTCCTGTGATTCATGTTTCTTTGATAAACTGGCAAGTACACACTTGAAAAAGTTTAAGCCTCGATGTTGCTGAGTTTTGATATTAAATATACATCAAGTAAGGTGGGAAGGGAATTGCACGAAAGCAGGGCAGTACATAGTGCAGCACAACAACACTGCAGTGAGATCAGGGGCTCGGAAATAGGTCATTAAGTGATTGAAGAAGATGGAGCTTCTATTGAAGAAAAGGTGTTGTTTACATCTGCCCCAGTCTGGAGATGCTTCAGCTTATAGTTTAGATATCACCCACCCCTGTCCCACCCTGTCCCCCGCATGCGGTGGTTCAGAAATCTTCTAGATTCTCATCTCTGCTGGGAAGCTTCGTTTGTTAACTTGCTTTAAAAGGGTGACTCCGGAGTAAGAGATCATCAGCTACACATTGTGGCATAACTAGGCCAACAGGCAGGTCAAACTAAGAAGGTCTTGCTTTTCAATGCAGGCAAATCACATTACCCTTGGACACAGAGAAAGCGAGAGAGAGAGAGAGAGAGGGGTTGGGGGTGGGGGCAGAAAGAGTCTTCACAGTAATATCTGATTGCTGACATTGTCTGTGACACCCTGATGTCAGAAAAAAAACAAATACAGATGAATCTTGCTAGCGGAAAGTTCCTGAGGAGAGAGTAAAACTAACCTTATTAGCCAAGGTTACTGCATCAGTGTTGAGCTGTAATCTGCTTAAACATCCAGCACTTTACAGGTTCTGACAGATAAACGTGGTATTTAGGATCAGTCTCAGTCTTACCCACGTTGGTTTCAGTCACTTCATCTCATCAGATAGCAACCTGTCATCTTTCGGTGCAGTTATTATGTAATCAAACAGTTTAAATTTAACACTCCGCTCTGCTGACAGCAATTTTACAGGTCACTTTATCGCAGAGATAATTCTCTAATCTCATCGCCTCTTTTGCACAAACTGCAATTTTCCCCCCACCCCCATTTGATGAGGTGGCTTATCACACCCACTTATCAACATGTTTCAAAGTGCTTTGCATTAAGTGACTTTTCAGTGTAGTGTAGTGACTGTGGTTATGTGGCTCTAGCTAGTTAATAACACACGTAGTAGCAATGCCGTTGTTTGTTAAACAGGAATAGGTTAGCATTGTACTGTCCTGCATCAGGCTGTTGGTTCTCTGTGTTTCAGTGAGAACTTGCAAAGATCCTCACATTGCACACGGGCTGATCAGTGGCAAATGGAGTTCAGTATAATTAAGTTCAAGGTCCTGCATATAGAGAATAAAAACGAGTCCCACGTATTCCATAGGTAGAACTTTCAAACGCTGGCACTGAGACCCAGCGCTGCAGGGGGGGAGTTTGATAAATGAAGGTTCAGACTGAGACTTTGTGCTGGTCAGTGTCTGTCCTAGATCAGACTGTCTGAAGGGAGTACAGCAACACTGGAGACAGATGGCTATGATTTCTGCAACTATCTAACCAGTCAGGCCCTTCAAGAGAAGAGTTTCTCAATCTCTCCTGAAAATCAGGTGATCTTTCATCCCTGCACGGAAATTAGTTGTAAAAAAAAACTAATTTGCGATGTGCGATTTGATGGCTAGTATTATTATTTAATCAAACAGTTGAAGCTTTGGCAAGGCAACCCTGGTATTTGACACAGCGCCTGGAATGTAAACATCTCAAAATGCTTCACAGACGATCGCTGTCAAGTGCAGTGACAGTGTGGTTGAGGGCAAATGCAGCAGGCCAGTTGTCCACGGTTTGAGGCTGCACAAACATACCAATTTATCCGCAGGTTTGTTGGCCAGGACACCAGCAGAAACTCCCTTCAATGTTAGGAAACAGCGCAATATTGGCCTCTGACTTTCCAGTCATGTGCCATATCTCTGCAGATAAGATAAGGTTGTCAAGTCTCATGTTTGCTGAAAACTCAGCTCATATCCAGAGATCAAAAAGCAGACGGCCTCTGAACGGCGCGAGCGAGCACGACCAGCCATGTTGCCAAGACATCACGAGTTAAACA
Source organism: Callorhinchus milii (assembly GCF_018977255.1). Taxonomy (NCBI): domain Eukaryota; kingdom Metazoa; phylum Chordata; class Chondrichthyes; order Chimaeriformes; family Callorhinchidae; genus Callorhinchus; species Callorhinchus milii. The sequence continues at coordinate 10,274,808 of NW_024704762.1, forward strand.
TCTCTCTCAAAATGAAGAGAGAGGAGTTTCTCTCTCCTGGTGTCCCGGCCAACAATCCCGCAGATAATCTCCGTCATTCACTTCACGGCCTGTTTGCAGAATGTTGCTGTGCGCAAACTCGCTGCTCCGAACACCTACAAAACATACAGTCACTATACTCTACAGTGAATAAAGTGAAGCGTATTGAGCTGGCCTAGCGATGAGAAAGGCCCTGGGTCTAAAATGAGGATTATTATTATTAAGATTGCAAACCTACTCACTATGGTATGATGGCAACTCAGACACAGCTGCTGATCCAGCCAGGATCACAATGGGGAAACAAGGCCAGCACACGCAATTACTACTATATAAAGGGAACAACAGCGACGACAACTTGCATTTACACAGCACCCCTCGCCCCCACCCAGGGTAGGGTCCCAGGGAGCTTGCCCAAGGCGGAGCATGACACTGGGCCGGGGGGAGAGAATTATAGATTTTAGTATTGTCTTACAACAGATATTTATTTAATAATATTAAAATGATAAATTAGCACCGTTTTTTAGTGGGATATAAAGTAAATGTCGATCTTATCTAAGGCAGAATGTTACAAAGCAGCCGGCGAAGGACAGAAATACTGTTTCCTGAGGTGCTGCAGTTCTCAGGGCTCGGCACACACTGGCTGCTCCTGGCTCTCCGTGACAGATGTTAAGAGGTTTATTGGGATTAACTGGGATTGGAGGCTGGAAGCAGCATTTATGGGCCTTGTAAGGGAGTGTGGTGGTTAAGGGAGGCTGTTTGAGCGAGTACAGTAATAGCATTGCTCTTCACTAAGCTGAAACAGCCATGATCTTTAGCCTCAGACGGTGGGAAACCGTTCCATCAACAATGAACCCAGTCCACACCCCTCAACACTGCCGCTAGCCCAATGGATAGATACCGTCACACAAACGCGCTTTGCTCCTCCCAGAAGATTTATTCTGTATTAAGAATTGTTTTAATAACTTAATGTGACTGCAACAGCCAACTACTTGTGAGGTTATTCTGTACTGCGGGTTCACACAGGGAAATGGGTTTCAGGATTTTTGGACATCCTCCTGATGTGAAAGGCGCTAGGCAAATGTTATTTTATTGTTGTTGTTGTGTTGGGAGAGGAGCAGCCTTCCGACATCCCGTTTGGCCTGGCTGGAGCCATATCGAGGCCTAGTCCTCCCAGTGACATCTCCGATAGCTGATCGTGACAGGAAGGAGTTAAAGGGATGAAACCCTTATCGCAAGACTGTCACAAGTCGTTTGAGAACAGCAAATTGGGGACATTGTGCAGATGTGTCAGATGCCACCATGGTTCGCAACATGATAGCCACGTTGTCAGAAGGCTTTGGGGAAATCTGGCCCTCAGGTCTAAAATGGAGTGGGCTAGATTAAGTTTCACTGTGCCTTGGCACTTGGCTCATCACTGTTATTTAGTCTGATTATCAGCTGCAGGAGAGTGGATGAGGCTGAGTGTGGTTGACTGGACATTGGTGCTGTGCTGTAGGGGACAATGCTCCATGTGTGGAGCTGAATCACCAGCTAACGTCATCAGCAGAAACAGCGACATCTTTCACATTCTGACAATTTCATCTCGGGATCTCCTGAAGCTTCCTGACAAACTTTGATTCCCTTTAGCGTGTGAACTGAAGACGTAGGAACAGAAAGGCTGTGGATTATGGCTGGATCCAGTCCCATTTTCAAAACTGAGGTGGATAGATGTTTGTAGGTCAAGGGATCAAGGGATATGGGGCAAAGGCGGGTAATTGGAGTTGAGGTACAGATCAGTCATGAGCTAAGAGAATAGAGGAACAGGCTTGAAGGGTTGTTCTCACAGCACCAGCATCATGTCTGTGTTGGGGCTCGCTCCCCCACTGGAGCTCTCTACTAATTCCACCTCCCATCGCCCCTCCCTCGTACTTTCCCCACAACGTTTAACACGACTTTCCCCCAAACATATTGGGAACTAAAATAGTAACAATGAAAGCGAATGGTACAATAATCAGAGTAAGGCAAGGATTTGCAATTGGATTGGTTTCTGAGATTAGTCTGGGATTTGGTTTGGAAATGATTTGGAGTATTATTGCAATCAGTGACATTTTATTGCTTTTATTCCTGATTAAAATCATGTCCTATGATCAGGGAAGAGGAGGACAGTGTCCGATGGGGAGATCAGTATCTTTCATTTCATTCTTCACCGAGGTTTCACGCTGCTCAGACACTCGGCTGATTCCCCCAAAAAACCACGTCTGAGTGCGAGGAGACCCCGTTCTTTTTTTGTTAAAAACCCGTCAACAATCTCGTGTTCGAGTGAGAACACTTTGCTTTCCCATCAGAAAAAAGAAAAAAAGAGAGAATCATAATGTCCTAATTCACTTAGTCCTTCATTAAGGTTGTGGGTTCAAGCCACCACTTGGGGATGTGGAACTGACGCAGCTGACGGGCTGATACTCCAGAGGGTGGGAACGCTGCATTGTTGGAGACACCGTCCTTCAAACCAAGGCCCTGTCTGTGCCTTTTCAGGTGGACGTTAAGGATTGCGTGGGCCTGTTTGAAAAGAGAAGGGAGAGCGATTTAATATCACAGGGTGCTCACCGCTCAGGAATGACTTGATGAAGTAGACACTTGTGACCTAAGGTTTAAACACTTAGCTCCCCTAGTTTAAACAATAATAATAATAATAATCCTTGCATTTGATATAGCGCTTTTCATGTCAGGAGGACGTCCCAAAGCGCTTCACAGAACACACTGTAAAGTGAATTGACTGTATATTTGTGGGCGAACGCGGCAGCCAATTGTGCACAGCAATGTCCCACAAACAGTCGTAGATTGAAAATGACCGATTTATTATTGTTTTGTTTTTTTGGAGGGATTATTAACAACAACAACAACAACACGGTTCCAGATACACTCTATATTTATGTTATTTACGTTGGTGTATTTTGAAACATCCGGAATTCGCCAAATTCTTAAAACCCTTAAAAATTCTTCGTTTTGAGGCCAGTCTTTCTGTTAAGTTCTGTTAAAGAAACAACATTAAACTATCTTCAAAGTTAAGACCGAATTCATCAATTTGCTGAACGCTGGCCTCTCAGAAACACTGCATAAATAGAGTGAATTGAGGCCCAGGTGGAATTCTGACCTACTTACTTACTTACTCGAAGACAAATGATCTTGAACGTGAAGAATTTTGGGGCCTGAAGAAAGACAGCAAGTTTATATGTCGCACAATTAATCCGCTTTAGTGATGATTTCTCCATCCTCTGTGTGCAGATCCTGTCAATACACGGAAATGCACTTACAGATAAAGTGACTTGCCCTACAGCGCCTCACCACACCCACACGTCCTGAAGCACCTCACAAAGCATCTCAGTAAAGTGTAGTAACTGTGTGTTTCTGCGGTGAAGGCAGAGGTCAGTTTGTCCATCGCCATTGCCACAAAGCCAGGGTTTCGGCTGAGCTTCCGTGGGTTCCAAATCTGAACTCATTCACGTTCTCGTTTCTTTAGAATAAATCAGATTGACCCAGTTTAACAACTGGCGCTCGATCACTCCCTCACTGGGCTCTGCGCTCGCTCCATCAAAGACACCAAGTCACCTTCTGTATGAAAATGTGGCATGATATCTCTGCACTGACTTCCTCCCTCCGTCTCATCCTCCCCTCCCTCCTCCCCTCCCGGCTCTGTCCTTAAATCCTGTCTAAAAGCCCATTGCCTACAGTTCCCCTTTCCCTCTCCCTTCCCTCTTGCTCAGTGTCCGACGCCAACCTTAAAACTCTCTGCACCGTTAACCCACATGAAAGGCACTGTGTAAATGCAAGCTGTTGTTGTTGTTGCCAGGCCAACCTTCAGATTATTATTTTTTCTCTCTCACCCAAACCTCCCCCAGCCTCTGTTTGCTTTGGGGAACAGAAAAGGGGTCAGTGTCACAGAGCTTGTGTTCAGCAGAGAGAGTGTTGAGTAATGAAGCGAAAGACGAGAGGATCGCTAATCTCCAAGAAAGCTGTAACGTGGTGGGTAAGCTTGTTACATGTGGCTTGCAGCTTATAAATAACCTTAGGCAAGTTTCCTTACTCCACACACACGCCTCTGTTTACCTAGCAGTTGTGTCGATTGGCGGATCACTTTCTGGGAGTAATAATCCCTCAAAAAAATAAAAATAATAATATTACATTTGAAAAAAATATAATGTGGTCACTCAATCCAGGACTGTTTGTAGAGACGCTGCTGGGCACAATTGGCTGCCGAGTTTTGCCCACAAAATAAACAATCAATTCATTTTACAGTACATCCTGTGAAGCGCTTTGAGATGTCTCGAAGACGGGATAAGGCGCGTATCAAATGCAAGGATTATTATTATTATTATTAGAACCGCAGAGGAAACACATCAATGAAGCCAGATATTCTTTTTTAAAAAAAACCTTTGCTTGTCTCTCATAACTGACCATTCAGATGTTTTTTTCAGCTATGTTTCTGATTGAGTTTTTCTGAGGTGGGGGAAGTGAGATGGGTGGAGAATGGCGGGGGGGGGGCACTGTCTTTGATTGACGAGCATTGACGTCGCGAGGACAGAGCTGCTTTTTGAAGCTGTGGTTGAATCGATTGGATCTTTTCCTTTAACATCTACAGTCGCTGCTCATTAATCCAGAGCATTTCACCCATCACCCACCCAGTCTCTTCTCCTTGATTCCCAAATGTACAACAAATCCAAAGCAAATCTTATAATGGAGCCTCTGCCACCCCCACCCCCTTCCCCCTCCCCTTTTCTCTCCTTCCCGAAAAGTTTCCAAACCAAACTACTGAGAAAGCCGAGTACACTATGGACATTGGACATTGCTGTTTGTCAGCCGTGTGAAACATCCGTCTGCACCTGTTCAGGTGGATGTTAAAGTTCCCGCAGGGCTACTGGAGAAGAGAACGGATTTTCTCTCTGTCTCCTGGTGTCCTGGCCAACAGAATATATTATGTTCCAGCTGTGTAAAGAAATACTTTCCGGTGTCTGCCCTGAAATTGCCCTCCACAACCCTTTTGCCCTAATCACAAGAGGCTCGGAGGAAAGAGAGCTCTTTAAGCAACACGTGGACTGAGAAAGAGCTGCTTAATGCTTCAGGTGGATAGAACCAGTTACTGCAATGACACAGAAATATTGAAGGAGAATTCTTGGCTCTTTTAAAAAGAGCTGCAGGCAGAGGAGGCACAGAAAACACTCGGCTAATTTTAACCCACAGCCAGGGAGCAGTTCAGCGGAGTTACAGCAACATAAATCACCAGCAAATGTGGAGCACGGACTGAAGGCACGTGGAGTGTCCAAGTTTCCCTGTGGGTGTGAGGGTCACTGACTGGCCCTCACACAGTCAACTGCACACAGAGAGATTTGGCCGCCATCCCCTGGGTCGTTCACAAGCAGCAGCTCGTCTCTCAGTGATTACCTGTCAGCCATCAAATTGGACAGGAATTGAATCCACTGCCTTGACTTATCCTCATACCATTAAGTGGGCATAAAACTGTCCCTCATTTAATCCACAGTCTCCGGTCTGATTGTTAAAGGATACTCCTCTTAAGCTTAGAATTGATGTGTTATTGAGGACCGTGTTGTGTAGAGGGAGGTTTTCTGTATCAACCTACTCTGTATCTGACACGGGTTTCTCAACATGAAGGCTGGTACAAGGATTAGGAAAGTTGTCAGCCTGGCTCAGGTGGTGGTGCTTCTGCCCCTGAGCCAAGCCCCACATCTGGACTTCGAGCTCATAGTCTAAAGTACTGGATTGTCACAGGTGCCATCCTTCAGATGAGATGTTAACCCAAGGGAGGCTGGTCTGCCTGTTCAGGGAGATATTAAAGATTTTGGTGGCGCTATTTGAAAAGAGACAAGAGTTTCGTGGCAAATAATCCCCCAGATGAAGTTGGTCAGTCACTAGATGCCTCTTGTCCTGCACACTCAGACTGGAGGTGTTAAACCTGCTCTAGATGTGCTCTAATTAGACATATATTTGTCACGGAAATTAGTGATAAATGGGAAATTGTCTTATTTTAGTCACCGTGGCCCCTTAGCAATTCATTTAATTAGTAATTTGCTTTTTCTGTGCTAATAGATTGTCCGTCTGACTAATTAGCAACTCTAAATGCAAGTTAGCACTGTGACACCTCAAGTACTTTTCACAGTAACCTAACAGTTCTTCCAAGAATTAATGATTTGATTATTTTTAAAACAATGTTCAATGGGATTCACTCCCCAGCTCAGAAAGCCACGCACAGCGGAGTCCTAATGATGAGAGCGCATGGTGTTACGCTTTGGGCAGACATCACTGCAGTGAGAATGATTCACCCTCCACTCATTCAGGGTCCTATAGAAGGTTCTTGGGTTCTTATGTATGTGGAACACTGCTGTGTGCAATTGGCTGCTGTGTTTCGCCCACAAAAAAATACAGTCAATTCACTTTACAGTCTATTCTGTGAAGCGCTTTGAAACATCTCGAAGACATGATAAAGAGCTACACCAGATGCAAGGATTATTATTATTGGAGTTGGCTATGCTGTGATCCTTCCAACAATTTTAACAGGCTCCAGAGGCAGTGAAGAGGAAAGCAGCGAGGATGATCCCTGGGATTACAGGGATGAGCCGTGAGAAATAATTAGATAAACTAGGGCTCTTCAACCTTGAAAATAGATGTCACCGAGGTGACCTAACAGAGGTGTATCCACTTCTAACTGGGATGAAACAGTAAGGCCAGAAGAATGCTTTCACACACAGCAATCTCAGTAAGAACACGAGGCCACAGGTTCAGGAGTGAGCAGGGTAATTTCAGGACAGACACCAAGAAGTATTTCCTTACACAGGTCATTATTAATTGAAACTGAGGCTGGATTTATTTAAGAAAGAGCTTGATGGCCGTGCTGAAAAGGTTGTAGGGACCACATTCGGGAAGGATGAGATCAAATAGGAAGATGGGTCCAAACTTCCTTCTAAAATAACGAGCACAATTTCACCGTAGTTGTCGTAGGACGAAGGGAGTGTAAAGCTGTAATTTCTGTGTTTGCTGCTCAAATCAAGCCCTGTTCCCCCAGCTATTCATTGCTTCCTCTCACTTTCCCCAGATTGGACCGTGTGCTGTGCTACTCTCTGAAGCTGACATCTTGACTTATTTTTAGATTTCGGATGATAAACACTGAACCGCGCTCAGGCTGCGTTTGGCCTTTTGGGGTTGACTTGAAATGCTGTCACTGTCCAGCGCCTTGGGACGTCATCCCAACGTGAAAGGCGCTGTACAAATGTAATCTTGTTGTTGATAAGCCGTTGCTCGATGGGGAAAAGGCACAGGGTGTGGGGCTGAGACAGTGGCCATTGCCAGGTGTGGCTGTGAAGAAGGTTTAAACGACACAACCTCCCTGTTGAGTACTGGGTGCAGCAACTGTCACAACACAGCGTTTACAATGTTTGAGTCCTTGTCTGTGATCGCTATGAACTTGAGACAGTGGGAGGAACAGTCTCCACTTTGACAAACAGTTGTACTGATGTGCGATTTCCTGGTGTTTTGCTGCAGTTCTGATGTCCCAGTTTTTCTCTTCAGTCAAGGTTATACAAGAGCTTGTTTTAAAAGTTACAAAGTAAGTCAGCCGTTCTCTGTAAACTAATTTAATGGCACCTTGTGGAAAGTGTGTCACAGCAGGAGACTTTCTGCAGAGCCACATGTAATAACCATCCTTGCATGTGATGTCGCACCTTATCCCGTTGTCAAAACATCCCAAAGCGCTTCATAAAGATTTACTGTAAATTCTCTTGTCTTGTGTAATGGTGAACACGAAACGACAGCTTAATTGGAGCACAACAATGTCTCACAAAATGGCCACAAAGTGAATCAGCCATTTTATCAGTGACCAGGACACCAGGAGAGAAATTCCCTTCAGTGAGGATTACAGTAGAGGCTGTGTTAAGGAATAGCTTTATGATATGGTTCAATACAGCATGATTGAGAGGCAGCAGTGCAGGAAGCCCTGGGTTTATGTTCAACCGCTGATGGCAAGCCCCTGTTTTGCATATTATGTGTGTTAGACTAAGCTGCTCTCTTGCTAACAAGAATGAACAATGGAGCTGGAAAACCAATTCTCTACACTGACATACTGACTAACAAGTCCTACGCTGCCCTCACTACACATACCCATCACCAGCCTCTGCCACCCCATCCTCTTTCTGCCTTAGCTGCTGTACATAGGAACAGGAGGAGGCCATTCAGCCCTTGAGCCTGTTCTGCCATTCTTTAGATTATGGCTGATCTGTACCTCAACTCCAATTATATGTATACTGCTAGGTAAGTAGAGGCGTGTGTATTGAGTAAGGAAACTTGCCACGTGTTTTGTCTTGCCCGAGAATCAAACCCAGGTCCTAACGTTTGCGAGATGAGGGCTCTAACCACTGAGCTACACATTCACATTCTCACCACCTTCTATGTAAAAGGTTCCTTCTAAGTTCTGGTAGATTGATTACATTGATGCCCCTTGTTACAGACTCCCCAACAAATGGAGACTGTCTATTTACATTTACCTTATGAAACCCACCTTCATAATGTAAACCCCTCTTAACAGGTTAGTCCACAGTAAAGAGCTCTAACATGCCTGGTCTTCCCTGATAGTTGTTCCTGAGAACATCAACAGTAAATCTAGATCTGCTCTGAAGAAACATTCTTGAGCCTTAGTAATAATCATGTTAAATGTTGTTATTATTATTATAATAATTATTATTATTAAAGTCGAGTGATTAAACGGTTTGCGTTGCTGCCGGCTGTGGTAACGGTTCAGAAATGCTTTGATGGTGCCTTAAGCCTGGGATCCAGGGATCATGGCTGCTGTTGAGATTTACCAGGAAAGCTAATTAAATCATGTGGTGCTGTACAAGGAGCAAAACAGCAATTGATTCAGCAACAGCAAGGCAAGAAACCTTCCCCCTTTTCTTTCATCCATCTCGGGAGAATCCGCTTTGATTTAAGAGCGACTTCCATTTTCCCTCCTTTTATTTCCTAATTGTTAAGATGGAGATTTTTTTCCTCGGGAGAGTGGGATTCCTCCCATTTTCCAGCCACAAACAGCGGAAGGTTTCAGTGCCTGGCGTCATTGTTAGTAAGACACTGGCCTGAAGTTTTCAGAGCTATGCTTCAGCTTATAGAGACATGTTAATGAGCCAAATGCCTAGAAAAAAATGTAATGTGATCACTCAATTCACGACTGTTGTGGGACACTGCTGAGCGAGATTGGCTGCTGCGTTCCGCCCACAAAATATGCAGTCACTACACTTTACAGTATGTCCTGTGAAGCACTTTGAGACGTTTCCGAGACGTGATATATCAGGCGCTGTATGAAATGCAAGGATTATTGTTTTTGATTATCCAGCAGACGACAGATAGTTTATCCCCCTACTTACCTGCCCGTACCCTGCGTTCCTCTGGCTCTGGTCTGCTCCACATCCCCCGCCCTAACTGCCCTACTATCGGTGGCCGGGCCTTCAGCCTCTCAGCCCCGAGGCTCTGGAACTCCATCCCCCAGTGCCTTCGCCTTCGCTTCCTCCCTTTCCTCCTTCAAGGCCGGTCTCAAGACCTTAGTCTTCAACCGTGCCTTCAGCTCCCCTCTCGACTCTCTACCCCCTCCTCACTCCCTCCCTTCCCTCCCCTCACCCTGACCATTTCCCCCCTCCTCACCTCCTCCCTTCCCTCCCCTCACCCTGACCATTTCCCCCCTCCTCGCTCCCTCCCTTCCCTCCCCTCACCCTGACCATTTCCCCCCTGCTCGGGTCCCGACCCAACAGTCCAGCGCCTTGGGACGTCCTCCCGACGTGAAACGTGCTCTATAAATGCAATCTTGTTGTTGTTGTTTATAAAAATTACAGAACGAAACATCTTAAGGTAATGCAACAACAATTTGGCAAATTGTGGGCGCTCTGAAACGTATCGTAAACGGAGTAAATGTGAGACGCGGCTGGATTTCCGTGTTGTCCTGTTGAACAGTAAGTTCACAGTTAGTGTCCTGGTGCTAGATCTTACATGTAAGGGGCACGGAGTGATGCTGAACGGCCTTTGCACTGAATGGAGCTGGGAATGAGCACGTAATCACCCTGAGTCTGAAATGATAAGATCTACTATTTCTTTTCTGTGGTTTATTTGACGTTATGTAGTGTATAAGAGTTTATATAACAAAAAGCTATTGCAAGGATTAACTGTTCTAAATATTTGGGTCAATCACTGTCTGTTCTTACAGCTGGAGCGTATCGCTGGTATTATATCAATTTCATCACATTGTCATTGGTTGCCATGTAGCACAATCCGAGGAAGGGATTAGAGCCTTATCTGATGAAGGGCCCGTCAATTTGTTCCATTTCCACATCGCCATCAAGTCACCTGAAAGTTCACAAAACGCTTCAAACATTTGCTCCTCAAAGAAAAGAAAAATCTTTTTAACGTCTTGAAATGTCCTTGTAACCTGTTCACTTACAAACAGACCGATGTTAAGTTACAAACAGACTCATGGTTCCTTGTTACGAGACTTCGGAAACCTGAATGGATCTGACCCAAGAACGAGTGAGCGAGCGAGAGGACTTGGGGATTGAGTTTGGGTGAATTGGATATTGTGATCTCCACAAAGAGAGACGTGCATCATTATAAAGCTTGTCTTTATTATTTAGGTGGAAAGACAATGTGGCAGAAACACATTGTGAACATTGTAGTCTGGGAAAGATACAGAGGAGCTTGTGAGGAGGAGCCTCTCCCTAACCCCAGTGAAGATCGATGGTGTCTCTGGCACAAAGCTCATCTACCATCAAGATACAGGCAATGGGCATGTGCTTTGGATGAAAGGCATTTTAGCCACAGTGTAATGGAAAGGTTAGTGATAAGAAACACAGTGTTTCTGTAGACTGGAGCTCCCTCCCATTGACAAGATAAAGCAGGAAAGTAAAATCTTAAAGCAGGGACTATACAACGCAACACAAATTATATAGCACCTCTCACCTCAGCAGGACATCTCATTGTGCTTAACACAGCAGCTGAAGTTAGTTACCCAGCGCCTTTAGGGAAACTTCCCCTCAAATCATTTCTACGGATGTATAGTGTTATGACTGTGTCTGTGTGTGTGTGGACGTGTATATACATATTGCCTCAAAGTCAAACTGTGATGCTAAGCAGGGAGAGCATGGTAAAACCATCAATGATACAATCAGATTGTTTTCTGTGTCTGGGACTACAAAGATACTCTTATCTTAATTCCTGGAATTTTATTAAAACTCATCTTGGGTGGGGAAATCCCCAAAGAGATCCTAATCTTCCTCTAAATCTCCGTACTGGCACACAGGAGATCATTATGAATCGCTCAGAAGCATAACTTGTTCCTCATTGGGTTTCTGCAGTAGTTGGTTGCTGTCGCTCGTTCAGTGATGGGACATGTGTTAGAGAACCTGTATTCCTTGATTGGAATTGCTTACATCAATAATAATATTCCTTGCATTTGATATAATGCCTTATCACGTCTATGAGACGTCTCAAAGCACTTCACAAGATACACTGTAAGGTGAATTGACTGTATATTTTGTGGGCGAAATGAAAATCTCAAAGTGTTTACAAGTTTTCCAATTATTATTATTTTTGTTGTTATTACCTGACCTGACCTGGGAGCACAGCACCTGGTTTGCTAGAGCTGTAACTAGATTTAACAACAGTGCAATGATACAACAAATGTTTACGTTGAGCCAAGTGAAGGTGAGTACTGTGTTCAGATAAATTAATGTCCGTTCACCAGGGGGGGGTTGGAGCCACGATAATGGGATCAAATAGCCAAGCAGCAGCCAAGGAGAGTACACGTCTGACACTGGGCAAACGTGGCAGAAATCAAACTCAATTGAAGAAAAGATCAGATTAAACACACGGCAAATGGCTCTGTCAATCCCGGGAGCTGGCAAGCTCATCACAGTTTACAATGTCAGCAAAACTGCTTCAGTCATGAAAGGGGGGGACAGAATTGCAGTGAGCGAGGCTGGTATAATACAGTACCCCTTTGATCACTTTCACTTTAGGCTGTGTGGGCAAAGGAAAAAAATCCTGCGGTTTTCACCAGCGACCCAGATAGAGGTCTTCTCAGTCCAAATGAGGAAAGCAGCGACTTAACTCCTGACAAATCTAACTTCCAATATCTACAATTAACGAAACTTAATCTCATTCGCTTTACTTGCTCTTGACATAGTTTTCTTTCCTTGAGGTTTCGGGTCTGTAATCTTCTGCACAAAATGTCTGCCTCTTCCAGAGACTAAACTCTTCAAATCAAGTGCGCGGGTTGGCTTAAGATTTTATATTATCAGGTGGCACCCACATTGATTAAAATGTTCTTATCACAATCTGGTGGTATCTTTTGCCCAAAATGCCGTCCGTCATTCAGTGGGACAAGGATCTTGCTCTGTCTTTCCATGATTGTGTTTGTTCTTCAAGATTTGGTTCCAGTTGAACGATTGGTTCCTGAACGTTAGCTCACACCCTCCAGGAGATACATAAGCGTATAAAGTCTCAAAGATCCCAAAGTGGAGCAAGAGTTTGATCACCGTCAGTGCCTTCAGAGGTCCTGCCCAGGGCCTGGCCAGGGCTGTGTGGTTGCTTAATCTGGTGGGTGTGGAGTTGTGTTGCAAGGCACATTCATTACAATTGAGATATCTCTGGATGTTCATGCCCTTTGCTTGTTCCTTCTAAAGTCTCCTGGTTCCTCCTCCTTCTCTAGCGTGCTAGAATATGGTGTACCATTCGATGCTTTATATGTGCACGCATTAGAATGGTGTTCAGGTTTGGACGTCCAATCTTAAGAAGGATTGGAGAGTGTCCAGTAACAATCACCAGATTAATACAACAATAACAACAAAATGACATTTGTTTCACGTCGAGAGGACGTCCCAAGGCGCTGGACAATCAGGGTTTCGGATTGGAGCTGGGAGTCGGGATCGAAGAGGGTAGGGGGTGAAGGAGGGTTGCCGAAGGCACGGTCGAAGAGGAGGGTCTTGAGACGGGTCTTGAAGGAGGTAAGGGAGGGGGCGAGGTTGAGGGACTGCGGGATGGAGTTCCAGAAGGTGGTGGCAGAGTGGCAGACAGCCCGCCCGCCAATGGCGGGGTGGACGAGGCGGGGGACCCGAAGCAGTCCGGAGCCCACTGAGCAGAGGGAGCGGGCAGGTTGGTAGGGATGTTCCAGCGCCTTGGGATGTCCTCCCGACGTGAAATTCGCTCTATAAATGTAATTTTTTTTATTGTTTTAGAGAGGAGCAAGGCCATGGAGGGCTTTGAAGGTGACAACCAGGATCTTGAACTGTATCCTCTGTGTGATGGGAAGCCAGTGGAGTTGGTCAAGGATGGGGGGTGATAGTGTCGCAGAGCCTGGTGCAGGAGAGGACATGGGCTGCATAATAAGGGGAGTTTGAAGGGAGTGCTGGATAATACCTGGGCTGAAGGGGCTGAGGTATGTTGAGAGGTAGCTAGACTGGTGTTATATTCCTTAGAGCAGAGGAAGTTTACGGGTGATTTGATTGAGGTAAAATAATTATAAATAATTGTAATAATTGTAGTGTCAGCCTGGACTGGCGTTCAGTTGTGGATGTAGTATTGTTACGTAAGGTGTCAGCCTGGCTTAGTCGCTGGCGCTTGCAACTCTGGGTCAGAAGGTTATAGGATCATATCCCACGTCAGGATTTGAGCTGATGGTCTAGGCTGACACTCGCACAGAGCTGTAAAGTGCTCTGTAACGTTCAGGGTTATTGACGCTGCATCAGATGCACGACCTATGATTGTTATTTGCATTTTCTCAGGTTTGTGCGATGAACTTGATCCGTTGCTGTGAAAGAAGAGGAATTTATGACACAGAGACTGACAGGCAGGTGGGATAATGTAACAACAACAAGATTACATGGGTATAGCGTCTTTCACGTCGGGAGGACGTCCCAAATTCCTCGACAGCATTTCAGACCCGAGCTGGGGTCGGGGGAGAGAAGGGAGGGGAGGGGAAGGGGTTGACCGATGGCGTGGTCGAAGAAGAGGGTTTTGAGGCGGGACTTGAAAGAGGCTAAGGAGGGGGCGAGGCGGAGGGATTAGGGGCTGGAACACAAAACATTAGCTCTGTCTCCAGCTGGGGCGTACCTCAGTCAAGCTGTGTAAAGCACTTTGAGACATCTTCCAACAGGAGGATTATTTATTATACTTATAATTGTCTGCCCAGCCCCAGCCCCGGCCCCGGCCCCAGCCCCGGCCCCGGCCCCAACCCCAGCCCCGGCCCCAGCACCAGCCCCGCCCCCGGCTCCAAACCCAGCCCCGGCCCCAGCCCCAGCCCGCCCCCGGCTCCAACCCTGCCTGGCTTTGCTCATCTTAACAACAGCAACAACTTGCATTTACACAGCGCCCCTCACACAGGGAATCGTCCCGGAGCGCTTGACAGTGGCGGAGCACGACACTGAGCCGGGGGGGAGGTGACCGTAGGGCATGGTCGAAGAGCAAGGTCTCCAGGCACAATTTGGGGAGTGGGGAGCAGGGAATGGGGAGCGAGGAGTGGGGAATGGGGAGCGAGGAGCAGGGCACGGGGAGTGGGGAATGGGGAGCGGGGAGCGGGGCACAGGGAGTGGGGAGTGGGGAGTGGGGCACAGGGAGTGGGGAGCGGGGAGTGGGGAGCGGGGAGTGGGGCACAGGGAGTGGGGAGCGGGGAGTGGGGAGCGGGGAGTAGGGCACAGGGAGTGGGGGAGTGGGGCACAGGGAGTGGGGGAGTGGGGAGTGGGGCACAGGGAGTGGGGAGTGGGGAGTGGGGCACAGGGAGTGGGGAGCGGGGAGTGGGGCACAGGGAGTGGGGAGCGAGGAGCAGGGGGGGAGTGGGGAATGGGGAGCGGGGAGCGGGGCACAGGGAGTGGGGAGTGGGGAGTGGGGCACAGGGAGTGGGGAGCGGGGAGTGGGGCACAGGGAGTGGGGAGCGGGGGACGTGGCAGTTGGGGGGACGGAGATGAGAGACTTTCTTTATATGAACATTTTTCATGTTCCTGAGTGTGGAGCAGGTGGGGAGGGGGCGTGGCTTACAATAAGGGGCGTGGTTTACAATAAGGGGCGTGGCTTACGACAGGGGGCGTGGTTTACGACAGGGGGCGTGGTTTGTGTTAGGGGGCGTGGCGCGAAGGAGGGGGCGGAGTCTGGTCAGGAGCTGAGCATCACGTGAAGGTGCACATGCGCCCTGACCCCCCCCCCCCCCCCCCCACACACACACACACTGAGCTGTGAGAACACACTGAGCCACAGCCGCAGTGACTGCACAGCACCGACACACAGAGGGACACACACACACACACAGAGAGGGACACACACACACACACAGAGGGACACACACACAGAGGGACACACACACAGAGAGGGACACACACACAGAGGGACACACACACAGAGAGGGACACACACACACAGAGAGGGACACACACACAGAGAGGGACACACACACACAGAGGGACACACACACAGAGGGACACACACACACACAGAGAGGGACACACACACACAGAGGGACACACACACAGAGGGACACACACACACACAGAGAGGGACACACACACAGAGAGGGACACACACACAGAGGGACACACACACAGAGAGGGACACACACACACACACAGAGAGGGACACACACACAGAGGGACACACACACAGAGAGGGACACACACACAGAGAGGGACACACACACAGAGAGGGACACACACACACACAGTGACACACACAGTGACAGAGACCCACAGACGCGGTGAGAGGCGATGCTGGTGGTCGGGTCGCGGATGTGAAGACCCTCTCACCAGGAGCAGCACTATGAGGGGTGAGTGTTCACACTCAGCCTCACACTGTCACACTCACAGCCTCACACTGTCACACTCAGCCTCACACTGTCACACTCACAGCCTCACACTGTCACACTCACAGCCTCACACTGTCACACTCACAGCCTCACACTGTCACACTCACAGCCTCACACTGTCACACTCACAGCCTCACACTGTCACACTCACACACTGTCACACTCTCACACTGTCACACTCTCACACTGTCACACTCTCACACTGTCACACTCACAGCCTCACACTGTCACACTCACAGCCTCACACTGTCACACTCACAGCCTCACACTGTCACACTCACAGCCTCACACTGTCACACTCACAGCCTCACGCTGTCACACTCACAGCCTCACACTGTGTCACACTGTGTCACACTCACAGCCTCACAGTCACACACTCACTGTCACACTCACTGTTACACTCACTCACACACTGTCTCGCACTCTCACTCGCTATCTCACACTCACTGACCCTCACACTCACTATCTCACACTCACTATC